>NW_009631093.1:0-6663 GCF_000690535.1 Cariama cristata | reverse complement strand
CTGTCCAGATCCCTCTGGATGGCATCCTTGCCCTTGGTGTCATCAGCAAACTTGCTGAGGGTGCGCTCAGTCCTGCTGTCCCTGTCGCTGACAAAGATGTTAAACAGTGCCGGTCCCAGTACTAACCCCTGAGAAACGCAATAGTCCATTTGTAGCTAAGAACTGATATTTTTAGAGGAATGATATTGCATGTAGTATTCGTTATTTTTCTTGTGCTTACTGATTTTTAAAATTTCACATGAACTGATACATAGGTATAGGTAGATACCGATGTACTAGCTTTCTAGTAGTGTGTAATAATCAGTGAGATTAAAGTGATCATGTTTTTCCATGGGCTAGTGAAATCTTAATGCAGTACCTGTGTTTTATGGTAGCAGTAATATATCACATTTGCTTTTATCTCTTTGGTTTGCACATGACATATAACTTGTGCAAGAGAAAGAAAGATTTGTTATTAAGCGAGTCTTTCGTGGTTTGCGAATGGCACATGACCAAATTCAGGAGTGATGCTCACTGTGTACTGCCGGTCAATAAATGTGTTTGACTCAAAGGGTAACTACATTGGTGTAATTTAGGGGCTAAAGACTCCGTGTTTTCTCTTTTAATGGCAGTTCCACACAAAATGAAGTCTTGCTCACCCTGACTTACACCATTGTGACTGAACAATGAGCTTCTCTGAGCAAACTTGACAAAACATCAGTCTAAAGTCTTCTGCAAGGCCAAATTCAGAAATAATATAGCTTATTTCATAGCCATAGTCATTAAAAAGTGTGATAGACTCGATAGTATTTGTGATCATTATTCATTTTCGCAGTTGTTACATC
Source organism: Cariama cristata (assembly GCF_000690535.1). NCBI lineage: Eukaryota > Metazoa > Chordata > Aves > Cariamiformes > Cariamidae > Cariama > Cariama cristata. Next base: position 5,839 of record NW_009631093.1, on the reverse strand, counting down.
CGCTCTGTTATTTGAATAGCCTTGACAAAAAGGCTAGGTAGAAAATAAATATGTAGAGAATATGGGAGGGATATCGGTTTCATTAAACCATTTGTGTTCCAGTTCCTGTAATGAAGCTCTTCCTAGTCTTTGCCTCTGGCTGAGAATAGTAATATACCATTAACCCAAGAGATGTAAAACATGCGGTGCTGTGCTTGGAAGGGTGTCAGAAACTCCTCCTGTAAGGATGAGAAGGTATTGTATCGCCTTTTCAATTGTTGGATAGTCTAATCCTAGTAAGGATTTTAGCAAAACTGAACTACTAAAGTAGTTGTGAAGCCTGATGTTTGATTTTCATAATTAGCATATTGCAAAGATGAACTGGTAGTATAGCTGTATCAAGCGAGGCAGGTACAGCAGCTATTACACTTGAAGTGCTAACACATTACAACCTGCTGGACATTGAAGCCTATTTTTAGTAAAAGAATAAATAAGCTGGCTGTGCCCTACTTTTTGTCAAAATGTGTCATGGGATCTTTATATTTGATTAGAAAAGTCAGCAGAAATAACACAAGGGAACTCAGTGCCTCATCTTTAAACTGGCAATTCTAACAATCCAGTGCTGCTTTTTATTACAAAAATATGTTAATATTGGGTATGAGGTCAGACCCATAAAGTGGGCAAAGGGGATAACAGCTGGCGAGAGACTTGTCTGTGTGGTGTGTGAGGTTACACGTGGACAGAAGTCCTGGTTCTATTAGGCACTAGTTATTCAAGATGCTTTTGATGAAAGCAGTTATTTTGTGTTGAAGAATGGAACTATTTTTGCAAAATCTGTGTTAGGAAACTAGAAAGACGAAGTACTATGTAGAGATGTTTGTGTATAAAGAGAGAACGTAGCAGCAAAGTCAGACGGCCACTTCAGGTTGCTGTTGATCTTTGTGAAGACCTTACTTTTCCTAATTCTGAGCAATTTTTTTGATCTTCACTGTCTGATATAAGATGAATGCCCACATACCTCATGGACAAGCTGTCTTGTAAAGTGCGACCATACCCAGAAACCTCTGTTTGTCATGAGTAGATGCAGAAAATAAGCAATTACATACACATTTGCTATAGTATAGAATTAGTGACAGCTAAGTACTATCAACCAGTTTCTCTACAAATAGGTGATATAAAAAATTGCTGCTTTATTACAGTAGACTTGGCATAAATTGGTCAAGAATGCCACTATTTAGAAGTAACTGCCTAAGAGCTCCCGATTATGGAGTTTCTGTGATTTGGAAGCAATATGTCAATGTGCCTTCTAGGTGTGGATTTACAGGGTAGGGTAGGAGGGTTCAGCTCCCAACTCTTAGTGGCACACTTGCAGCCTCCGTACAGGGGGACCCTCCTTTCCAGTTCCACCAGTCAATGGCCCAGATTTAGGGAGCCCGAGAGAAGCAGTTGTGCTCTGTGGGATCACAAGCAAAGCCGGTGCTCCAGAAGGAGAGCTTTGGTGGGTTAAGGCCTCTCTCCAGCTTGGACCTGCTGCTGCATGCCAGCTCACGCGGCTTGCCCAAGCAGGGAAAAGGGGAAGGAGCTGAGCCCGCTCATTCACAGTAGGGCTCTGCCTGCCCTGCCGGGTGACTCAGCTGACATGCTGCTCCTTCTGGGGTGTTACAGTGGCCAGGGGAGGTCAGGGAGGTTGAGGAAGAGGCCCTCTATTTCAAGTGGCTTTACGTCATTTAAGTTAGGCTTAACATTTTAAAATGAGGGGCCTCAGACACCCAATTAAGTAAGGGGAACAGAGCAGTGAAGTGCCAGGATGCTGAATATTTGGATATCAGTGCTGCTGGCTGTTGGAGGTGCCGCTGTAGATAACAAAGTGGTTTGTCTCTCTGGTTCCCGTACAGGTACTATAAGTTCTCAGAGAACTTTTCCACTGAATTTTGCACATATTAAATAACTGGGTTTAGCAAAGTACTCTTAAAAGCTGCTTGTACTTGCTGCAGGCTGTAGCTTCATTAGCCAAATTCAGCATCCGTTTTGTCTGACATCTGCATTTGCAGTCTGGTACTGAATGTCACTCAGTCCATTATTTGCTGCTGCCTCCCCCTTCACCGGAGTCAGTGTGAGAAACAAAGAGAAGCTTATTATAGACACGCATGCTGGTGCAAGCACAGGAAAAAAGACTAATGTACTGTACAGAACACCTTTGAGGGAATGTTATGCTTACAAAAGTGAGCTAGCATGTTACGCTGAGTTTTTCACCATGCCATTAGCACTTTATTTGTGCACCCTGAGAGACCCTAATGGCAATGGCCAGCTTTGATTTCACAGATTGGGCTAACATCTGCAGAGATGGGGAAGGTCCAGTCCAGCAGGCCAGCTTTTATTTATCAGCTGAGACTGTTGCAGCATCATGCTATCTGCATACTGTACCTTCTCATATCATATCATTTATATGTGTTGTAGTACTCTAACCTAGCACACGAAATCATGTATAGGCTTAGTACATGTACTTTTAACATACAAAATGCCTTGGGAATCTTAGTATTTCCTTTTTAGGAGATTAAATATAGACTTGTCAGTTAAACCTGATTCTTGTGATTTAATTTTTCTGAAAACATGGCTTGAAATGGTCATACCAAAATTATTCGCGTGCTTATTAGCACCTCTTAAATTTCAGTGACTAACGAGAGATTCTGTCTCCCAAATGGTAATAAGCTACTACCTTAGGCAACAGGGGACATTTTTTTTAGTACAGATGAAGCAGGGACTTAAAATGGGAGATGAAAGTTTTGTTAATTCCAGATAAGCTATTTTTTTGAATGTTATAATCCAAACTGGCTTTCCTCTAGTGACTGCTTAGGAGACTGTCATGTTATTTTTCATACACAAGATGTTCTAAAGCCTTTTATTTGGATGACAGTAGGCAGCATGCTGAGAAAGGGATGACCGTGCAGTGTAGAGTGACTGTTATTCTCTCTACCATTGCTCACACAGTTTTGAATATAACTTTTTTTTTTGAGAAAAGAAATACTCATGAGAGATTCTCCTGATGTTCTGTATTCACCATGAAATGTTCCTTTGCGTTAACTACCCAAAGCTGATTTGGTTTGTAGATGTTGCCATTGTATCACAGTATCAGATGCTGGCAAGTTGCTACGAGCATTTAAGTTTTCTAATAAATGATTTCTAAGCATCTCCTGCCCAGTATTCAGCTATGTTCTGGATCATTGTCCTTTAGATTTACTAACTTGAATTTTTTTCAGACCAGCTTTTCCTACTTTAGGCCAAACATCCTTCACATGGCATTTCCACTCGCATTTTCTTTCTCCCTCTGTCTAGGTCTGCTGCCACAGTTCTGCGAAGTCTGCAGATACGCAGACAACTTGTGCGTTAGTTCCTTTCTTCTGGTAACTGCAGTGACACAGGGCTAAAATAATGTAAACCCAGAATGCTGAAAAGGATGCATTTTCAAGTGACCAAGAATGTGCCCTAGGTGTACAGCTGTTTCACATGCAAAGACATGACTCAGATACAACCTTTTAAAACAAAACCCTTTTGTTATACTGGGCACACATGTAACAATAGCCTGGGGGAGAGAATAATAGAACATTTGTTGTTTTGTGAAGGGGGGTGGGAAGAGAATCTAAAGATAAGGAAATTGAAAATTAAAATTATATTTAAAGTCTGGTTTTGTTCACTGCCACGTAGGGTACAAAAACATTTCTTTTAAGATGTTTCAAGACAAGGTCCTTATCCGTATTGCAGACACTGTCCGGAACAACTCCATGTGTGACGAACACGAATATCATGCAAGTTGATCAACTGTGATCTGAAATATGTTGATAACTGCTGATTGAGATCTCTTTACTCCCGCTGCTAAATACTGATGTTGTGTTTGGAGGCATTAAAACACAAAATGGAAAGGCAATTTGAAGTCAGGGATTACAACCCTGCAGAAGAACTGTGTGGGCAGATTTCATTGAAGTCTATTCATAGATACAGCAGAAATTGCCTATACAAGACAATTTTTACGTGCTTGAGGCTTTATGTATGCCAGACACTTCAAGACATCATTATTCAATTGAAAAGATGGCAGTGCAGTAAACAGAATTTGAAGTTTCTGGATTGTAGCCCTCTGCTCAGTCTAGTAAATCACTCACATCATAGTTGACTTATGCTTTACAAAGACTGCACTGGATCCTGTAGAGCAACAACCTAATGTTGCAAGATCCAGAGTAAATAGCTTTTTTCTAAAAAATATTATCTAGCCTTTTCAGGCACAAACCCATTTGTCATCAGCAAGACCAACTAGAGAGCCAAGGTTTGAATATCTAGGCCAAGCCTATATTTAATATTTAATGTCAAAACCACAAGTATTAGAATGGTTTGAAAAGTTACATATCTGGGACTTTTTGCACTACTGGATTTCATTAATACCTTATTTTTCAGAAATGTATTTCAGTAGCAATGTAAACTTTAAACAAAAGAGACAAGTGGCTCAATGTGCTGAATTAAACTTCGTTATATAAGACATGATCCCCAGAGATGATACCGTCTTTGTATGATCTGTACGCTTGCTTGATAAACCAGTTACTTTCATTTGAAATCTGTTGGCTTTTTTTTTTTTCCCCAGGAAGAAGGGAAGTCAAGTGAATTTACCACACTCCTGCGGTATGAAGAAGCAGCATGACGTTCAGAAACAATGCCTGTAGTACTGAGTGGTCTTAAAAGAACTGGTTAAAAGCAGGAAGGGGAACTATTCATTGATACACACAACAGACGGGCTGTGAAGGCAACTGACACGCGGTAGGCAAGGTTTCTCATTAACTTCTGCCCTTCCACTGAGATTTGCCTAGATGTTGCGTTACGTGCTCACCATTAGTGCAAAAATCCCATTTGCTCAAATAAGTGGGGAGATGATTGTCCTTCGCATAAATTTCCAGTTAATCCATGTTGTGGTTCGTTGGTTTGTTTGGAACAAACAACTAAACATCCCATAGATGTTTTCTAATCCAAATTTAATGAGTTTTTAGTGCCTTGAGAATTGGTAAATGAAGTTGATGAGGAAGTAAATTCATCCATCTTTCTGTTTTTGAAACTGGAATAACTGGAAAAATGAACAGAGAAAAATAGACAAGACTAATAATACAGCATTGTTATTAGCATAAGGATGTTAAAATATGCATAATACTATCATACTCTTTTTGAATGTGGACAAGGATACTCTATGCCTCGCCCTATTTTCATTAAAGGCAGTAGGAATGTTACTGTTGCTTTCAGTGGGTGGGGATGGGGCTAGCTACACGCAGAAGTAAGTTGTTTCATTACTGGTTACATTCTACCTTGCTTTTCTTTGATTGTTTCTTTTAAGCCTTAGAAAACCACCTACTTTTTTATAGGTACTAGTTTCAATGCAATTATTCCTAACAGCTCAATACCAAGACTTAAAACGAGGATGTGTTACGGAAATCGTTGGCAAGGCAATAAGCTGCCATAATGAGGTCTTCCCTGCTGCTTTCCAAAAGCCACTTCGGGAAAGCTGCTCTTTGATGAGCCCTTTTCGGTGTGAGCATAGACCACTGCCTCTTTCAGCCTTCTAAAACAGGGCTGGAATTTTTAAGCCCGGCCGCAGGAAGAGGTGCGCGGGTGCGTACGCCGTGCGCAGCAGCAGCTCTACGGGGCGACTGCGATGCTTACGACCGCGAATGAGAAACGCAATCGGGGAGTGCCAAACAAGCGGGGGGCAACGAAGGCCGTTCGTAAGGAAGCGGAGCTGGGAGGCAGGGGTAGCTGGCGAACCCTGCTGCAGCTCGCAAATGGCGTTTTCGCGAGGGACTCTGCGGCCTGGCCCGGCCCGGCCCGGCCC
>NW_009631092.1:3955-41553 GCF_000690535.1 Cariama cristata | reverse complement strand
CATAATGATTCTATGATTCTATGATCCTACCGTAACCCAGACTACAGAGCAGCCTCCACCCCCATCTCCCCAGCCCGTCACCACAGCAGTGCAGAAACCTTGTTTGGTGACTGATGATGGATGAAGGTTGAGACAGCTGTTTGCTTCAGGGGATGCTGCCTGCTTCTGTGGGTTGTGCCACCAATATTAGGTCTCAAAGCTGATAAAAGTGAACTGCTGGTTATTTTAGAAAATACTGGTCTCCCCCACAAAGCACAGGATCCTGTCTGTGGTGTTCTGCATGAAACGCAATGCTGAGGTGTATTCAGAGTGCACCCACTAGGCTGAGCCCTTCAGGAGACCTTGGTGCTGGGATGTGTAGTCTGGGGTGCCACACAGCTGTGGGCACGAAGTGGGTACTGTGAGCTCAACATGTGTGAGATGGTGGTGAGCCTGGACTGCACAGAAGCCCAGCAATGCTGAGGTCCAACAGTGAGGTACAACATGAGTTTGGGATAAGTCAGGCTTGGTTGCAAGTGTCTCAGCTTGAGCTCCTCCCCTCCTTTTTTTTTACCCCTAGACATCTGTATCCTTTACTGGATCTAGCCATCGTGATTTTGGCTGCAGGCCCCAAGTATTGTTTCCATTCACACTGGGGCTCTATTTGCTCAGTTCTGCCACCATCCATTCCCCTTCAACCACTTTCCATCACCGCAACCTTTTCCCTCAGAGACATCCTACTGCTTGAGATCTTTGCCAAAGTTTTCTGGTCATAAACACAATGAGCCAGGTTCTGAACTCATTTACTTTTGCAATGTTAATAGAGTACCTCTGGTCTTGTACTGATGCACATGAGAACAGATCCTCTCCCATTTAATTTGCCCTACTGCATGTTTGCTAAGTGCTAACGGCATGGTTGGCTCAGTACAGAATGCAGAGGACAAAAAGAGTGATGCTTAATAGAGAGCAGTTTTACCTCCCAGATGCTGCTGCCTGGGCTGTTTGCACAAAGCACTGTAGTCACAGCAGTGGTTCCTCCCACAGTGCTCCTACACCACCTCTGAAATTACTGAGATAATTTTTTCTTTAAACACCCTGCTAACTTCTAGATGTCTTGCTGACTTGCATGCAATCAGATATAAATGTCAACACAGTGTTAATATTTAACAATTATCAACAGGAGCTTCTCACACCTCTTCCTTAGAAGATACAAAGAAGACCAACGCCTACCTGTTCCTAAAGACCTGTCATCACTTTGAGGCCGATTCAGGTGATACATTGGACCTTTATCAGTTATTATCACCTGCAGTAGCCCCTGGCACAGGATTGCCCTGAAATATGCTCTCCCTGAGCACCTTCCAGATTTCTCCCATTGCAACCTTCTCACGAGCTAGAGAGAGCTTGTGTTGTGCAAAACAAGAAACAGAAAAACTAAAACCTAGAGGATAAAAAATATCCCAAATGATTTAATTTCTGTTTTAATTCCAAAAAAACATGAGGACCCTGACATTCCCCCCACACAACTCCTTTCTCTGCAGCACAAAGAGGATATATTTGAAACAGTACTGTTAATGGAATTATATGTTGGTACTGGATAGCGGTCTGCTGTGGAGAGATAATTGTTGAGGCAAAGCTGAGGTATTTATTGAAGATAAACATTGAGGCAAAGCCAAGATGTTTATTTTCTAAGCACCAGACCATAATGCAGGCAAAACATATAATATCACTAGCATTATTACTAATGCATTGGAAGCCTGAACATGCTGCATCACAAACTCTTGTTAACTTGGCGGCGACAGAAGTGGGCCCCAAATGGGAAATGCACCTAGGCTGATCCAAATGCGAGTGCCAGAGGGCAGCTCTGTTGACTGCATTGTGGGCAATACCCCAGTGTTGCCCCTCTTGGCTGCTGTCTGCCCTTCTGTAGCCCAGGCAGGTGGCAGAAGTGCTGCCTGGAGACCTGACTGCTTGAAGGTGAAGTATCAAGAAGAACAGATTTCTTCTTCGTTAGTTCAATGAGAAACTGAAACAAAACATTTGCTGATTCTTCAGCTTCATTCGAGGTAATGAAACCACCGGAGATATGACCAGCCTGTTGTCTGACCATTATTTTGCGGTTTTCAAAACTAATTTAACAGATACCTGTGAATAATTCATGCACGTTTGTCTCTGAGCATTGTGAAGTACAGGTCTGTACAAGCATGTGGGTAGCTTCAAGCAGAAGCAGGGCCTGGTACCATGCAGTAATGGAGAAGGACGGGCTCTGTGCTACAGCTGGGTGGTGTGTACAGCTGCTCTGGCATGTTTGGGGCTCCTTTGGGCACATGCTGGTGCAGGTTTTCTTTTGTGCGTGTCCTGTGGAGGCCAAGAGCTGTGGCTGTGTTGGCTTGTGGGAGGGAATCCCAGCAGGTGTTGGATGCCCTTTTGTCCCAGCCGTATCCACTCTGTGCCTCGCAGCAGTGCCTCGCAGGGGCCCAGCCGTGCTGTTCACAGCAGTCACTGGTTTTGGCATTGCCCTTGATAGATGTAGAAAGCTAAACTGGTTCTTTTCCACCCTTCTGCCCAGGGATCAGTGCAGATCCTGGGTGTGTGAAGATATCTAAACACTTAGCTCCTATTGACTGCATTGATATTAGGCACCTAAATACACCCATGGGCCTGGGCATAACTCCCTAAATCCATTCAAAGAGGGCAGCAACATCCTTGAATATTGTATGGTCTGAACACACTGGTTTCACACTGGCGGTAATGTGAGTATGTGCACCTACAGAAAATACCATAGACACTCCATTATACAGAGCAGAAAGACAATACAAACTTCTTACAATTATTCTACTTAAGACTATAACCCAGATCCTTTTAAAAAAAGATAACTGAAAATTAGGCCCTAATGTATCTATCTTATGTGTATGACCTGATTTTCAAAGTTACTGACCATCCATGGTTGTATATCAGCATCAGCTGAAGGAATAAAAACTTCTGGAGTCTCCATCCCTTTGGAGAAATTAGACCATTTCCGAACAATCTGGCCTTTCTATACTGCATACTGATGTAGTGAAAAGAAAAAAGAAGAAAAACAAAGAAAAAAAAGCATGTAGCTCTCCTTTATTTGGACTATGATGGATGCCTCCATTCTGCCTCTGCCATCAGCACGTTCCTTGCTAAGCCCAAATCATTGTCCTGAGAACTGCTGATTTGGTTTGCCCTGCTCCTGTGGGATTAACTGCTGCATAGCCATGTGTAGTTCACTACAGACTGGCTGTGCTCCACAGTGACCTGCCGCATCTCTCTTTCTGACTGTTTTGTGGGTTTCCACCAGTAAACCAGGCACTGAGGGAGATGGTGACCCCAGGGCTTGCCCTAAGGCACCGTCAGGATGCAGTCCCCGCAGGACTGACACCGAGGGGTTTGCCGTGGCGCAGACCTGCCCTGTGGGGTATAGCCAATCTTACTGGAAGCTATGAATTCATCCTAATTGTTTGCAAGGCTCTTTACAAGGTTTGCGTATAAAAAATTGGCAACCACAGAAATGCCAAGGGAACATAATGTGATTCATGCTTTTACAACAAGTGCTATGAGGTAAGTTGACCTGATTACGGAATAGTGTATTTCTAGCTTTTCCTTCAATTTTGGCAAACTCCCACAAGAGTTATAATTTTGATTTTAGTTCTTCACTGACCAGTAGATATTAATTATTATTACTTGTATTTTGATAACATTAAAAGTCTCCAAGAAGATCAACAACAGTCACCATATACTCATATATATCCAACCATGTTTGCCCCAGACTAGCTACAATTGTCAAAGAAAACTGGGTGGAAGGATACAACGTACAAGCAGAAAAAACATTGAGAGTTTACAGGTGTCAGGTCATTCTCATGATTTTGTCATTTAACTACTTCTATAACTATTCATGTATTGAAAGCACAAATTCACAAGAAATACAGCAAAAAAAAGAAAAAGTTGTATGGGAATTTCTGGTAGTTACCCGAGTTTCAGACCTTATGATTGCTTGTACTGTGTTATCTCCTGAATGATCTGTGCCTGTCATGTATTTGACAATGCATGTTTGTCAAGTCAAACAAGCTTCCTTAGAAAAAAAGAGATGATATTATTATTGCCCAAGTAGGATTCTGTGTGTTTAATGCAGAGGTAGTCAAAGCTGTTTCAGGATCTTACAAAACAGAATTCACATGATGGTTTTCAGAAATAGCTTTAGCTTGTTTATATGAGTAAATGCATTTACAAATAAAGACATACAGAAGAGTTGGTTTGTTTTTGAGAAATCTCAGGACTGTTTTAATGCCAACTGCGTCAACAAACTCCAGTAGATTTGAAAAGGAAAACTGTAATTATTAGATTACTTGGTGCTATAATATTCAATATTATGGTAATGAGAGATTAATTAAACATGCTACTGGACTGAGGACCCCCTGCCTTCTAGACTCAGCTTCATGTACTCAATTAAAGCGAGTATTTAGCAGAAGGCAGTTGCATACATGTTAGGGCACTTACATAAAGTAGTCTGACAACATTTTGTCTAATCCTTTCTGCTTCCATACCCCAAAAAGTAGATGTGAGTCTTGCCCTCTGCTCCTGAGCCATATATGTGGAAAAAATAAGAGTAAAACCAGTTGTCATTCTGGTGTGACTGACGCACTATAACATAAATTGTTTTGAGTTGTCAGTGTTATAAAAAACATGCTTCAAGCAGGACAAATGTGGAGATAGCTTTTCCAATCCTTCCTCAGACAACATTGATTTCTCTCATGGACAGCTGAAGAAGGCCACCAACAGAAATAGCATGCTAGCTGGAAGTCTTTAGCAGGGGCAGCACTGCACTTTTCTCTTTCAAAGCTTTATCAATTTAAAGGATATTTGCATACTCATCGGACTGTTCAGAGTGTTTGCTGTTCACACATGCACTCTGATCTTCCCGTAGTTGAAATGGGCAGTGTATTCTGTTCTACACAGCCTCCACCATCACGGGTATGATAGCCGTGCTTTGCAGCGGTGGTGGGCATGCATGCTGTGATGTGCCAACCAGTCAGTCCTCGGGGGTGGGCCTTCTGCAGCAGTCTCTTTTGGTGGGATTCCAGCCCGCATGTTTCTTTTTATTCTTCTTAGAAAGACAAAGTCAAATACAGTTAGAGCAGGAAGTTCTGTGGTTTGTGGTGGTCTTTAGCTCCTTGGAAAGTTCATTCTGCAGATTCAGAGCTCTAAAAAAAGTTCTAACTTCTGCCTAAAAGATTTTTTTCTTACCATTGTGATTTATGTACCTCAGAGGATTGTGGCTGATCACAGTCTTCACTCTGCAACTCTCTGCCACTACAAACTTTTGTAGTGGCCATGAAGGGTCTCAAAGCTAAAGAGCCTCAACTATGCTTGAAATGCCATGGATGACCAGGGCAGAAAGTAGGGGACAGGTCAGATTCGTTTATAGCAACCCATGTTCTGCTACAATCTTCTGTGATATCTGGAGTTTGGAATCATGACATGTGGGGTAAAGAGGATCACCTCCCCAAACCCCAGTCATGGAGGGTGTCAGGTGGAGTTTTCTCACCAGGGAGGGAGTCTGGCAAAGGCTCCCTGCAGAAGCTGCTCTGTGCGATTACTGTCAGCCAGGAGTTCAGAGCTACCACCAGATTACAAACTGACTTGGTCAATAGCGGGCTCATACCATTAGCCGCATTGTGGCTGCAAACTCTTCAAAAAAAGTTTTCCTCCATTTATCAGAAACTTCTTTTTTACTGTAGGTCAAGTTCAGATATCTGTTCTTGTACACACAGAGGCTGCTGACCACAGCTAAGGCCAATTGGCATTTTGATGTTGATTTTAATAAGTGTATGTTTGAGTACCCTTTGCATATGCTATTGTGCTTTTTCTTCATCAAGGCATGAATACAATGCTTGCTGGCTTTGAAAAAAGAGTATTAATTACGTGAAACACTGAGCCCAGCCCAAACATCAAAAGGACTTGTAGGTGCTCACCTTCCCACTGGAGGTTTGCTTGATGAACCCAGTGATGTGTGCTATACTTATGCATGATCATAGTCTTTGTCCTTAACTTCTGCTGGTTTCCATACATGTAATAGACCTGATATCATTACAATTCCTGTAATTCTTCCATACATTCCTAACTGCAAAATTCATGCTTCAGTTACAAAAAAATAAATTCATACTGGAGATGTTTTCATTATTTGTGTATTTTGCTCTGGTGATCAGAGAATGAGGAAGATGTTGAACCTTCAAGGAGAGGGAATGGAAAGAGGTGTCAAGAGGTGAACGAAAAAAAAGGACTTCTGTGTCTTTATCTTCAAGCAGAAGGTGATTAATTGATATTTACTAGAGGAATTCATAACAGATTTTGATCAAACTTTCACAATCTTAACGATAGCAGTATTTACCAAATGAAGAGATAGTCCTCATTTCTACCAAATTTAAGTCTGCTGACAGTAGTGACTGCATTTCTCACTTACCTGTTATGAAAATTTTGGGCACACAACTTTTAGCTCTGTGTCTTCTAGGGGTTTGAAAAAATGCTGAATGAAACAACTAGCAAAAGTGACTCTGAGATGTGGAAAAATCTCAAGTGTCCTGTCCACCTCATGTTTGAGCCCATTCTCCTGAGTTGCTGCTCAAGCTCAGAAGAGAAAAGGAGATGAAATGAATATCTCTTTTTAGAAAATGCAACTTGTTGAAAATACTGCTCTGCATTGCTGACACTCTTTTAAGCACTAGCAAGGGGCAATGATTTGGACCCATTTGTCTCTCTTCAAATGAGATTACTGGTAGGATTGTGCCAGCATTAGCTGGTGAATTCTTCTAAGCAACATCAATCGGTGGCAATGACAACATTCCAGAAGGCTTATTTAAAATATAGAGTGTATTGTGTAATTCTTTTTATTTGTCTCTTACACAACCTATTTGCTGATACTTGTTTCTTTCCCTCCCTCTCTCTCCCTTAGGCTATCAAACAAAGCTGCCCAACCTTACACTCATCCATCAACCTTGAGTTATTAAGAGAATAACTGCAGAACATTTACAAGTGGATGGGATGGAGTGCTGGCTGCTTTTCAAGAACACAGAGTCAGTGCTACAAAAACTTTGCAAGGTGGCAAATTTTGTCATGCTTCCTGTTCCTTGTTCTGCTAGGACCTGCTAGAAGGAATGGTTTCTTGAATGTAGAGTAAGTAATCTAGGCTGATGCCAAAACTGTTAATCATATCATATCTAGTACCAGATCATAATTTTATCTGAGTAAAATATCTTTTTTTTTTTTTTTTGTAACTATTTCTCACAAAGGCTTTGGGATCTACGGGAGGGAAGGAAGAGATCAAGACAGAAGTGCAGACATCTGAGGGCTAGTGTTATATGACTTTCTCAAGGACAGGCTTAAAAAAAATCAATGCATGAAAGCAGAGGTCAAGAGATTTTAAGTGTCTAACACCAGAAGTGTAACAAAATGAAGGTACAATGGATCACACTAAAGAACTTTTTCTCACTGATTAAAAGACAGAGGTTGTGATGGAGTGGAGTTGCCATGTAATAATCTGAGAATCTGATCAGCAATTTAGGGTGTGCACAAAGACATCTAAGCTGGTGCGGTACAATTTACTCCCACAGCTTGAGGAGCTGGGAAACACAGTGCAAAGGCTCCATGCAAGCCAGCACTGAACCAGACGCAATATAGCCCTGAGTGCTGTGCCAGCTGAACATGATTATTCTGCCTCTCAGACCCACTTGGCATGTCTGCTGTGCTGTGTGGACTTGCCAAATCAGCTCAGTGCTAGCTTGGGGATCTCTGCATCGTGTTATCTGCAATGTAAATGTACCCTTGGAAATTAAGCTAATCTGTTTGTCTTCTAGAGGGGTAGGAGAATGCTTCCTGGCTAGCCAGCATTGCTCTAATTAAGTGGGACTGTGGGAAGAACAAAACGTGTCAGTCTGTACAGTGACTTTCCAGACAACAATATTCCGGCAGGCACTGAAAAGCTAATCCCTTTGAGCATCCTATATTCTGCTCAGTGAAAAGCTTCAGGCTCTACTTTTCTGGTTTAGATGCTTGCAAATCCAGAGATCAGCAAACGGTTAAGAAGTTGTTCCCAAGAGGGAGCAGTCAGCTGTCTGGAGCTGCCACTGGACACAGGACAGTGTGAGGAGAGACTCTGGAGTCCAGAGAAGCAGCCATCACAGTCAGCATTAGTGAGAGGTGCACAGACAAACTCGTATAGATAGCTCTTTTGTTGTGGGTCCGTTTTCTATGCCTTGCCTTTGTTCTAAGTAGAGAAGCCTTCTTTAGCAAGGCTGTTTGGTGATGGACACTGCTCTGCTCCTGGAGGCAGAAGAACTGAAGATAAGTCAGGACCATGAGGTCATCCTGGCTGACCACAGGGAACTGGAGCCTGGGAGAGTCATGGGCTCTGTGGCAGGAGACATGGAAGCGTGGGGCCTGGCACCAGGAGAGGGGGCATTTGATGAGATCAGGAATGTAATTTACACAATTATAATGACAAAATTTATTAACTTGCATTTTTAACTTATTCTTTTCTGTCAGTTCAGGAATTGCCCACAAACTTTTGGTTATAGTCCCTGGTAAATTTGACTTGTCAGAGGCCATTTAATATCAGGAAAAGTAGCATAGTTACACTAGTAAAATATGAGTAATTTTCAGCAGCTCCCGCACTGTCAGTGCGTTGTCCACTCAGTAACAACACTGCTTGGTGACTCCACCCTGCATGCCCAGCAATTAGATGGCTTTTACCACTCTACTTCATGTTGCGGAGGGCCTCAGCAACAGCAGCACAGAGAGTAACGTTAGGGAGCATTTACCAGAGTTGTTTGTGAAGAAGTATCACAAATTGAGCCACAAATACATGAAACATGGAGGGTAAATTGCTGTGATAGCCTCTACACAGGAGGGAAGCTGAATCAAAACCAATGGTTCCTCCCTCTATAGCTGCCCTCTTCTCCTCCCTTTTTTCATTCATTTCCTATCTTCCCTCTGACTTTTCTTCCTACTGCATGTTGCTGCGATGCACAGCACACCTGCTACCACCCAGCCTTCGCAACCCCCCTGCCCTGCCTTCTGGGTCTCCTCTTCTCCCTCTCTCATCCTCGGTGACTTGTATTTTTATCTGGAGCTGCTATCTCATTAATTAGGCTTCCCTCTGCTACCCCTCCCTCCTGATGTGGCCTTCAACTCTGGCTCAACACTTTTAACAAAAACCTTGATTATCAACCTGATATTCATCAAGCACATTTCCCTTCCTCTAGTCTTTAAGTCTCCTGCAGTACTGTCCTTATCCTTTGCTTTATTATTTGCTTCTTCCATTACTCCCAGGCCATGAATTCCCTCAAAGCCTTCTTTGCGCTTGATCTACCTCTTCAATGCTTCTCTTTGTGCTTCTGTGTTGTACCGACCTCCCAAACGCTCGTTATAAGCCCAATCATGGTCTGAGGGACAAAGTTGCCACATGAAGAAGCACTGAACATTCATAGAAGTTCAGCCTGATTTTAGCGACAATTTCCAGTCTCCTCCTGCCACCTGCGGTTGAGAGAAAAACCAAGTACCAGTTGTCTACTTTCAAATCTTTCTTCTACATGTTATTTCAGGTCTATCCCTAAGCAAAACATTCCTGCCTTTTTCCTTGCAATACTTAGCAAGTACACCTACTGTATCGATTCTTGTGCTCACTCTTTGATTCCTAGGGCAAATGATCTGGCCAAGCAGCCCAAGAGAAATCCCCTCCATTTAACCCTCCCAGGTTAGCACCAATCCAGGGACCAGCTTCTTAGACTCTTTGCACTCTTCCCTTGTCGGCTTCTTTGCCAACTAGCTTCATGCTATCATGTCCCACGCTGCAACCAGTGGCAAGCTTCTGGTTAAAGTTTATAAAACTGCTCTCTTATAAATTACTTCTTATGCTTCTGCCTTTGTTGCCATTCACTCAAAAGCAGTCCCACCTACCAGTGCCTAGAAAGGCAGAGAGGATTATTCTTTTCAGGACAAGCCAGGCCAGGCCAGAAGAGAGCAGCACATTTTGTTTCATCCTTTGAAATTCTTAGTATATCAAAAGGATCTTATACTGATGCTATTTTCTGTTTATTTGTATTTCTGCTCTCCCCATAGTTTTTCCCATCTTCTCCTTCCCTATGAGGTTCAGAGACATTGTCATTGCATCCCATATGGACCAAATCATGCCGATAGCCAGGAGGTGTGGTGGAGGCTAATCTGGGTCACACAACTTTCGCTCGTGTATCTAGGCCATCCAGTCCTGAGTTATTTCAGGTAATGAGTTCAAGATAAATCTCCAAGCCATTAAGAAGACAATATCAGTTGCTGCTGTGTTGTTTTCTCTGTGAACAGAATTCGTAGGAGCACTGATTTCCAAGTTGATATCAGTGGTTTGTTTTTTTTCTTTCATTGTCTCAAAACTAGAGCAGTCACTTTTCATGCCAAACCAGGAACGGTTGCAAGAGTTTCCTACAGAAGGACCATTCACATAAAATAAACACATCAGGTATCTGTAAGAAACAGAGTAGACCATTCTTGAAGGCAAAAACTCTCAGTTGACATCTTAGCTGGAATTAAAAATCCTGTTGTGGGAGGCTGAACAACTTCAATAATCTTCTGTCGAAAGCTGTTTAGGAGAAAACAAAATTCTAATCCTCTTTCTCCCTGCCTTGTTTTCAAGGTGAATTTAGCTGTGTTAGAGGGAGCAAAACTGACAACATGATAAGAGAATGACCCAGTGCTGTTTCTGAGAGTGCAAAACTCCTCTTGCTGTCTATCATTGCCAGGCAGAATCCATCCTCAAACAGCCGGTTTCTACAGGTCACCATCAGAGCTGTAAGATCACAATGATTTACCATCACTATCAAACTAAGTGCATTAGAATCATGAAACGCTTGAACATGAAAATATAAATCTTGATTTGCCATCATCATCCCCCTGAAGTGCCTGCTGCTGGCAGAACAGCTCTTTAAAAACTGTAGACCAGCTGCTCAGCTAGTGTAGATCAGCATAGGACGTTGTGAAGTAGAAAAACATTGGTGCTGCTTAAAGGTTGTTTTAAAGAGATCAGTGAGTAACTAAATGTTTAACATGCCCACTGGGAAGTGTATAAAACAGGAGTCTAATTTGCAGAAAAGAAGATCTAAATTATATGTGGAAATGGCTAAGTACCAGGCAGGCTATGTTGCAAATCTCCTTTACTGGTGGTTTGTAAGAATTGATTAGACCAACATCTGTCACACATGGATGGATTCTGCTCCGCTGGAGGGGCTGAACTAGATGTGCTCTGGAGATCTCTTCAGTGCTTGCACAGCACGAAGAAATGGACCTCAGCATAGAAACAGTTCTGAGAATAACAAACCAGCTTTGGCTCCTTGCTTCCTGCTCAAGACAGGACAGAAGACTTGCAAACTGATTCAGTCCCATCCGTTAACCTCTGTGTTATTCAGCCAAAGTTTCTCAGCCTGCACTTGATTTCTGAGCACAGCTAGGAGAGGAGACAGGCAGTGCACTTAAATCATTCTAGCAAATTCACTAGGAAATATTAAATCATTCCAGTAAAAATTTAATATTCCTTTTCCTGCTAAAATGAGCTATAACTGCTATTTAACTTTGTAATTAACTATCATATGTAAGTATCTAGTTATTACTGTATAACTATATAAAATATAGTTATAAAACTGTATAGCATAGTTACCTATTATGTGGCTATAACAGCTATGTGTCGGGTTTTTTCAGAAAGCGTTTTACAGAGTTAAAGGAATGGAAAAACTTCCATTTGCTGCAATGGAAAATGCATTTAAAGGGAGAATCTTAGTGTATTTTGACATAAATTAGTTTCAAGAGTAAGTGGTAGGCACAGCAGAGACTTAGCAGTATCATATGACTGGAATTCACAGTGTATGCTCTTCCAATGGATTTTACTAAGCATGTAACAGTAAAAAAGATATTCTTCCATTTTAGTCTGTCCTTTGACATTTGTTCTAAGAAGTTATGAGTATTTTAGTAGTGCATGAGGCAGATTTTAGTGGGTCTTTTATCAAATAGCCTCTCTTCTGTGGGATTCTCCCTGCTGACTTGCCCCATCTCCTGCTTTGTGTGCAGTTTAAGGATCAGTATGAGAAGAGGGACAGGACAATGGTACTTCGAGGAGAGCATTGTAGTTTCTCCAGATCCCTGTGTTGTTCAGGCCACTGAACAATGAATGAGTGGAATTGTTTTGAGGCAGGAAAATCCTTTACCACATAGCAGAGTTAAGACTGAGACTAAGCTTGTGCAAGGGTGTTTCTCAAATGATGCCTGCAGATTGGGTTGTGCAGGCACCTGTGGACCCAGGGACACTTTTCAAGGCTAAGCTCCATAGCCTGACATTGGAGGGATGGGGACACCGCTCTGTTTGTGTACAAGGAAAAGAGCAGGCCAGATCCCTTGTGAAGCCTAGAGGGAAGTCTCCCACTAATTCACTAGTGATCAAGGCCAGGTACGAGTACCAGCACACGTTATGCCAACGTGTCTGCGTGCTGTATGACAGCCAGTGGAAGTCCAATGAGTGGAGATAATGCCCAACATAAGCACCCAGAAAATATAATGTAGATTCCCAGGTTTATAGGAAGGCACTTGAGCCTGTGTTTTTTGAGGTTTTTAAAAGGATCCCATTGATAGTTGACCCTGACATTTTTCTGCTAGATAGTTATACCACCAACTGTGCAACATAAATTGCCAGGCCAGTTAACATTCAATTACCTGCTGGTGTTTTGGGGGACTATTCTACTGGAAGGCAGAGCCAGCTGAGGACCAGCCACGCTTACTGGTTTAGGAGGAATGTCAGCCAGGCGCAGTTCCACTGCTTGCAGAGCCAGCTCCAGTCTGGCAGTGGGTTCACTGCAGTTGTGTTGCGGAGTCTGGGGATGAAATTAAGCAGCAGAGCTAACTGAGCTCACCAGCTTCAAATGGGGCAATCCTGTTTCTCCCTCCTTCCTCCTTCCTCACTCTCCCAGTCTCCCCTATTTTCTTCTTTTTCACCCTGGTAATAATAAAGCCTTTACCTTAAGGACCCATGCTGGACTCCAGCTGACTATGCGCAGAGCCACCTCAGGTAGCTCTGTGGCTTTCCCAGTACCAGGACTGCAGAGCAGGCACACTCATGTCCGGCATCACTGGCGTTAAGCCCAAAATGGTAAATCCAGCCAGATTGCTGAGCTCTGAAGAGAAAAGTGTGCTTCAGAAAAACTTGACTTGCTCTGTAGTGGGATAAGTGGGCTTGTTATCTCTGGCCACATGCCAGTGTTGTTAGTGCTGTGTTGTCTCTGAGTAACTCTATCTGGATGTCCCCGTGTCACCCTCTCTGGTACCTGTTATATGGTTATATGGTTCCTGCCATTGTCTGGTGTGTTCCAGTCCTTCTGTTTCATTCTGCAATTCCCTTGAATTGTGCCACTTCTTCTTCATGTATACTGTGCCATTTCAAAGGAGGAAAAATCAGTATTTACTCTGTCCTTGTAACTTCTAGTTGGAATCTCACAGGGTAGAGTACAGTAGATTGTCATCTCCTGGCCTTTAGTAGTAAAAGACAACTATTCACAGTACATTTTGTATCATGAAGAGTTCATCGCTGAGAAAGGACAGAAGCACATGCAGATTCAGGACATTTTTAAAAATGGGACACCGAAAGAGGAAACTGTGAAGTGGGAGTCTGGGTGTGAGAAAAGACTACAGATGATTTTCATTTAAATGAAATTTTTCTGAAATTTTATTTTTTTAAAGTAAAAATATTTCCAAAGCCATATCAGTTTTGTCAAGAAGAGTGGCAGGCAAAGTAATTGAAGAAGTAGGCACATGTCAAGCTCTGTTACAAAGTGATTAGGTGACTTCCTAGACTAAGATCCTGACTCATTCTCTGCTTTGCTGTAATCCAAGTGTTCAAGGATGGAAGGATTTGTAAACAAAAGAGACTTGGATGGGGGATGTTGGAAGACTGATGCTTTACTCCCAACCCACATGTGCTTTCCAAAGTGGAAACGCAAGAGGTTTAGTCTGCAAGTAGATGTCTTAGACCAATTTTGACAGAGGAGTTATTTGAAATGCATTATTCTAATCTCTGAAGAACAAAACCAAAAATCAGATTTCAATAGTTAAACATGGTCATAAACAACTTAGGTAGCACTTTTGGTCCGTGCTAGCCTTGTCATGGGATTGCAGTAATGTTCTATTGGAATAAATCTGGAGACAGTAAAAAAAGAAGCGATGGCACATGGTGTGTGTGGCAGAAGGCAAAGACTAATCTGGGACAGAAAGTCTGATGTCAGAAACTAGTGGAGTTAGAGGAGCTTGGGTTTTTGCTCAGTCTAGACCTGAAGTGATTTCTATTAGTTTGCAGGATCTCTCAGCTTCTTGGGGTCCCTGTGAAGCAGTCTGTGGATGTTGTGGGCTACTTTAGCAATTGAGGTACCAGAACTGCCTCTGGTCACGCTACTAGAGCGTGTCTGGGAAGTACCAGTCCTGTCACGCACAGATCAGCTCTGCTGGGGAACTGTATGGAGAGAAAATGCCTGATGAAAAAAGTGCCGGGGCAGTCTGGGCAGAAGGGCACCATGGCAGGATGGAAATGATGGTAGGAGAGAGGGTTTAGCAGGAGAGAGAAATGGGGTACAGAGAGTTTGAGATGGCAGCACGATGCCCAAAACATGCTTCAAGCAGGGCACTGGATGTGAGCATGAAAGCCGATAGAATCTGTAGGTGTGTAAACTGGTTGTCTCACAGGGCTTGAGGTTCAGAAGGTATGTCGGGTAGGCACCTGTCTCTGAAGCAGCAACCCAAGAAGACTCTGTGCAGCTGCTCCCAAAGCCTGGGGCTGCCTGTGCTCACAAGGGACGTCCTGGTGTGCCCTGGGCACCTCCAGCTCTGCTTTGCTGCTTGCCACATGGTTCTGTGTCCAGGTGCCAGGAAGGGCAGGATGCAGGAAGCTGGCAGCTCCTGGCCCCCCTCCCTCGGGCCCCGTCCCACCGCCTGTTCCCAGAGCACACCTAACGCCCACGGACAGCATTTGGCTGCCTGCAGAGCTCAGCAGGGACCAAGCTCTTTGAAAACATGCTTCGGTTATGATGGAGGAGATAATGGGGATGGCACTGCTGTGTGTTTTTTTTTTTTTCGTTAATGGCGTGATGGTTAGGGTGCCTGCCCAGGGAAATCTCAGTATTAGGTCTTCCTCAGCCTGGAGAAGCTCAAGCGTACATTTCCCAAGAGAGCAGCCTAATAAGCAGGCCAGCTGTGGGACGAGAAGAAACCTGGAGCTTGTTGAAGCTGAGTCTTGGCAGAATAAATTATACATGACTCAAAAGGCCAGGAAGGGAGCAACCAGGGCAGCGTGACTGCAGCCCAGGGGCTACAGCAGAGCTGGGAAGGAAATAAAGCTTGGCATATCCCCAGCTCCATGGCTGTTTCTCCATCTGAGTCCATGCAAAAGATAGTCCAGCACCAGATGTGAAGATTGCCTTTCTTAGAAGGAGACATTAAGCTTTCACCACAGGGCTGGGCTCCTTCATGTCCCTCAGCCTTTCTTCAGAATCCTTATTTCTCGATAGCTGCGATATACATGTTTGAACCTGCTCTAGCCAGCGGGATATCATATAGGACTTGGGTACTGGCATCGCCACCATCCTGAATTTTAAAGAAACTGCAATCCTTGCTGTTTCCTTTTTGAAGAAATGGTTACAGGACTTTTCTTCAGGAAAATACATTAATGTATATATGTATATTTATATATATAAAAATGAATATTCCTAACTGCATTTCTCTGTGAGCATCCCAGACTCTGGAGAGGAGTCCACAGAAACACAGTATAATGTAGGTCAGAAGAGACTGCTAGGTTTCATCCACTCCAATCTCTTGCACCTATTGCTCAAAGTTATGATCAAGTACAGCAAGTTTGCTCAGGGCTATGTCAAGCTAAGCTTTGAATATCTGCAAGAATTGAGACTCCACAACCTCTCTGGGCAACCTCTTCCAGGGTTTGATTAGCCTCACTGCGAACATTTTTGTCCTTGTATCTAGCCAGAATTTCTTTTGCTTGCAACTGGTGATAATTGCCACTGTCCTTTCACCATGCACCTCTGATGAAAGCCTGGCACTGCCCTACCTTAGGTAGCTGATGGCAGGAATTAGGTGCCCTGTTGCCAGGGTTTTGCACTGGCCCAGCTCCCTCTCCAGCACTGCCATGCAGAGTTGCCTAACCCTCCCCGCACACTGCGGTTCGGCAGCTAGCACAGCATCCTGCTGTTGGGCTGTTGGGAAGAACCCTGTAAGTCTGTGTTGGATTCGGCACTGTGCTGGGCTAATGATACCATATCCCACTGAATTTTCATCTATGGTCTCTGTTCCCTTGCAGTTTCCCAAATTCCTGTTTAAATCTGCAACATTGCCTGAGTAAAGAATCATACAGAGAGTGGTCAGCTACTATTTTTTATTGTAAGAAGCAGATGCTTTAAAGCAGGTAGTGTTGAACAAGTATAAATCATCCTCAACACCACAAATGTTTCCAAATATAAGCAGATACTTAGGAATGAATGTACTGGAAAAGAGAATCTGTTTATTATGCTGTCACTTTATACAGCTAAACAATTTACTGCTTTGTTTGCACTGCGATATGGGTCCTTTGTAGGTAGCAGCTGTACACCAGCTGTGTGTGTGCAGTTCCCTCTATAAAGATTATAGAGGGAACACACAGGCTGCAATGTGGAAAAGGAGTTTCTCCTATTGAGTAAAGATGCAAAAGATGTGCTGGATATTGTCCCTCTATGATCCATGCAGAGATTCCTCACCAAATGTGGTGTAAACGGGACCAGTCAGCTCCATTGCCTCTGAATGGGTTACCTGTTTATTTGGTAAATGGACCGTGGTTTCAGGAGTGCCTGAGCTGGCTGCGTGTAGGGCTGGAGCAGGTCCAGAAAGGTCTTGACTGAACCTGAGCTACTGAGCCCCAGTAAACTCATGTCTGCTTGTTGTGGACACAAAAGTGGTGTTATGCAGGGAGACTATGGGTCTGTTGAGGGCTGACTGTGCCACCCAGGGCCAGCCATGTTAGGGGGCCTCAGTCTCCTGCTCCTGGGCTGGGGAAACCTGCAGCAGTTTGGCTGCCTTTGAACCTGTCAGCTCATGTGTTTACACAGTGTTACGTTTGAGCTAAAAATCCCTTTCCATTAAACTAATTTAGTCCTTTTCGATTAAAATTCCCATTTAAAGTAATTCATGATTATCCATCCCTGTGATCAGAATAGTGGAAAGCTGACTGCATGGGCTTTTCCTTGTTGTCTCCTAAGCTTTATTCTTTAAAAGAAGCTGGAAGACAGGAGAAAATCTTGGGGAACGTGCCTCTACTAAATGGGGTGCTGGGGCTTGGTGAAAGTTGCAGCAAATCTTTCCCTTAAAGATAGTGGAGCTGCTCATGAGAGGAAGAATCTGAGAGTGGGAGCCTAACAAGGTAGTGGAGTTCATCACTCCTAGCAAACACACACCGTGGAGCCCCAAACAGAAGCTGGCGTATCTCACATCTCTGTTACCATGGAGTTTTCCAGCTGTCCCACATCTCAGCAGCCCCTCGACTGCTGCAGAGTGCTCAACCAGATCCTCTCCTCCCCTTCACTGCAAGGTTAAAAGCCAATTTCTCTGCCAAGTGAGTCTGCCAATGCTCACTCCCAAATGATTTTTATCACCAGTTTCTGATACTTTGAAGAATAAGGTGTATTTGGTATGATACTAAAACCAAAATGAAAATCACAAAGGACCAGAGATTACCAGGAATGTAAAAATAACCAGGCCAAAAAACCCTTGTATATGCATGGCTGAGAATTACAAACTGGTGGTGAAAGCAAGACAGTACAGCCTTCACGACAGCAAATCCATCAATAACGTAAAGTGCTTCTGCCTCTTTGTTTCTTCCTCTCTCTTACATGGGTTAACTTGTTAGTGTTTGCTTTAAGAGTTTTCTGCAGAATTTATCAACAGTGGATTAAAGACAAGATTATAGGACATGCAGCATTGGTTTGCTTCTTGTGGTATCCAGTGCCTGCTCTATACTTAAGGTGTTTGCAAGCCCAGGTCTAACTAACAATATGTACAAGCACTCGACAGCAATCTTTTCTTCAGACTCTCTGTCTGAGATGATTCAGCACAGAAAGATGCAGTCTCTAATAACGCATTTTTCTTCTTGAGCCAGAACTTTATAAGTCCTCAAAGAAACCCAACCCCATATTAATATAACACACAATTACAAATGCTCTTACCTGACGTACCGTGCTGAATGCATTCATAATGTTAAATTAGCCTTTGTGGTGCTCTGAGCTGTTGCTTGGACCTGTGTGGTTCCCTAGAGACATCAGCCCTGCTGTTAGAAAAGGCGATGCCCCAGTACAGGATCTGACATCGGAACTTACTGTCCCCTTTTACAGTCATCCCCATCTCTATGACTGCTTAAACTTGTGCTGATGAGCCAGAAGCCTGTTGTCAAACATTCTGAGGAGCCCCACAAGACTGGCTAAGCACACTTGCTTGCTGACCCGGAGAACCTCCTATAAAACTATCTCAGGAAAATAAGAATAAAATACAGGATGGGCAATACCTTTTTAGCAATAAGAGCAAAGCTATGCCTGCTTTGTTTCAGAGAATCAATTTTTAATGTGGTACTTGCACGGGTTCTTCTGCTATTCTTTTCTAAATTAAACTGTCACCTGTGCAGCTTCCTGTACCAACACATGGTTGTTTTCTCAGGAAGTATGTTGGGTGCTGAATACAATTCAAATATCAGTTTGAGAAAACAAAGACTCCTAAAAAAGGAACTGGATGTACAAAGATACATGTTGTAAGGCCACATTCTTTCTAAGGGTAGCATCTAGGCTGATGATGACACATTGGGTTAAGAAAACAATCAACCACATCTCCAAAGAATCTTCCCTTCTGCATTTGTTTAATTCTTTTGGAGCTACGTGTAAAAGCGGGATTTAATTCTTTAAATCTAGAAGACCAGCTATGCAATCTTATTTCTTTCACTTCATTTTTTAAGTCACAAAGCCAGGGGACCATGGCTTTGTTTTATACCTTGCTACAGGACAAGGAGAACTTTTGCGGGCATCATCTTCAAGACAGAGGATCACTTTCAAGTCATTTGTGTGGGAAACTGTGGTGAAACACAAATGCTTTCTCTGTGTACTGACCCTTGCCATTTCAAAAATAGTACGCCTTGAGCTAAAGGGCTAGGGTACCTGTTAAAGCAGTAATGTGTGCTATTTCAGCTGGACTTTATTACAAACAGTGGCAAATTCTGAATATATTGTCACAGGTTAATTTTGTATCTCTCTGGGGCCTCCTCCTAAGCATTTTTTCCCAGATCTGAATAATGATCTGACTACTCTTAATGGCTCTGTAGCACCTTCTATTCCCCCCTCCCTCACCCCTCAAATATTTAGATTGCTGCCAAGCTCTGTTTTGCTTTCACTGAGTGCATTACGCCTCAAATTTCCTTAATGCGACATGTGGCATGTGCTAATGTACCTAGCCTGTGCCCTTGATTTCAGCCAGGAAACCTGCCCTGCACTTCTCTCAGAGGCTCTTGCCTCCGCTGCAGAGGTGCCATGGCTGCTCAGGAGCAGTTGCAGGAGCATTTGCTGAGCTGCCATAAATTAGAGGCAGGTGTATTAAGGGAAATTGAAATGGATCCTGGTTTCCTCCAAACTGAAGTGGTGAAGGAGCTTCATGTGCTGCTGAGCTACCCCTGGAGCAAGAGGAAGAACTACCAAGAGAAGGCCAGGACAGAAAGCTGCAAGTGGAAACCACCAATGTTGTCCCAAGCTAATCCATCATCCCTAATGAGTCACATGTGTTTAATGACGCTCATTTAAAAAAATATATGCTGGCTGTTCAGAGGCAGTAAGAATGAAAATTTTAAAAAAATTATGCAGAATTTCAGGAAAGAGTAACATTACTGCTCATGTGGAAGCTGGAGCCACAGCTTCAGTTAGAAATGGATGAGAAGTGTTTTTTAAATTGTTTTGTAAGACCCAAAAAGGAACCATTTGGGTTATTTATCTTCTTTTTCAACTTGTGAAAAATTTTGCACACTCAAAATGTTAGTCTCTCTCTTAATTTAATCTTCTTCCAGTAAGTACAAGAAGGTAATTGCAGGCAGGTTAAGCTTTTTCTTCCCTCTCACAACAAGCAAATGTGTACATTTTTCTTCCATTCTTCTATAACTTTTCTAAATCTCAGGTTTGTGAAAATATAACTGGCAGAAAGGAAAATGAAATTAACAGATGTTAGCCTGTCATTACTCAGTACTCCTCCTGTTCCCATAGTAATGCTTCCAAAGATGTGGAAGCTTTCAGAGGTTGCAGAATAACAAAGCAGGGTGAGAAAAGGAAGAAAGACAAGAGAAAAAACAAACAAATAAACAAAAAACAACAAAGAAAAACCTTCTTTTAACACTAGTTTTCCTTTTGTCATCGTCTAATGAACACTGAGGAAAGAATGGCCTCATAACATTTGGAAAATCTGAAACAGAAAAATGTCTCATCTGATCATTAAATGTTTTTGCAAAACTATGGTTTTTTAAAAGACACTTTTATTAAAATTTCTATGAGCCCAACTGACAATTTATGATCCTAATAATAAACATGGATCAGAATCATTCTTGTTCTGCTCATGCCTATCCAAATGTTTTAGAGTTCTGTTAGAAACTTATATAGTTGTGCTAGAAGGCACCGGTGTATGTCTAAGATATTTTCCGGATGCCATTGACAATGGTGGGTAGTGCATTGGGCCCAAAAAGTACTGTTTATATTTTATTTCATTCCAACTCTTATGTAATGATATATATACACATACATATATACATACATATATTTCTATATTTAAATGTATGTTTGTGTCTGCTTATGTATAAAAGATTTATGAGCTCCTCTCTAAATTAGAAATTAATGTCAGAAACTACTACCTATTTCAGGCAGGTGAAGGGAAAACAGGCATCAATCTCTATGTTCTTTTTCTGCCTTTCAGCTTCTTGCTTTGTGGTTCTAAGATGCAAATCTAGGACAACTCCAGAGCTTCAGAAATTATAGAAGGTGAAGATTTGGGTTTGGTTTGTCTTTTTTTCCAGAATTTTGAAACAAGGTTCTGTGTCTATTTATTGAGATTTTTAGGAGGAAGCTGTGAACTCTAAACAACATCTGAGATGGCCATATGCTGCAATAACACGGTATAGTGTGAAGTAACTGCAGTATACGAAGTTGTATTTGGAACATCTCATGCACTTACATTTCCAAAAATGTCATATTAACCCACGAATTAACCCAGTGCATAGTTGCAGTCCGTGTAATTCCTTCCCATTGCCTTCAGAAAGCTTTGGATAGCTTAAAATATTCACCTTACTATGTAATTTGTATGCAACTGAAAACAAGGGAGGGGAAAAAACCCAAAACTTCAATGTGTGGAGAAAAAACAGAAAAAAATTCCAGTTGCAATTAAGTGCCTATTTTCATCCTCACCTTTCTTCTTTGTTCTCACCTTGGCTGTCATAGAAACAGCCTTAGCAATGATGCAAAGTTTTGTTTCTGATTTTTGAAGTCAGTCTAATGTCCTCAGTCTTACAAGACATCATCCCAAGTCTCTTATATATCTGTACTTCCTGAGAAGTTTGTAGATTTGAATACGCAGTCAAGAGCCTGCGAGATCCTGGGATGTTAGCAAGTCAGGAGCCTCTTTCACAATACTTCCAGTCTAACCTGAAATGGATGGTACCAGAAATTGCAGAGGAAAGCCTACTCCTAAGGAATTTCTAGGGAACATTTGCAAATGGTGGAGTTTAATTCGTAGAAGACTGGAAATGGCCCTTTTTTGTGCATGCTTTATGCTAGAAGCCATTTAGACATGCCCGTTATAATTTCAAGACTTGCTGCTGCTGTGATTTTTGATCTCCTTGTACTTCTGCAGTTCAAAACAATCACACTCTTCTTGTAGTTGGTATTAGAGACTTTTCTGTCCTATTCTTCTTCTTGTCCCTTCTGTCAGTGAGCAGAGATTTGCACAGGCCTGAGGAGGAGGTACAACTGCTCCTTACCAAGCAACCCTGACCTCACACGACCTGGAATACCATGGGTCTTTGAAGGAATTAGTATCAACACTACCGCAACCGATTTAATATCAGCTGAGCAGCTTTTTCTTAAACAGTTCTGGTATTCCGGAAATCTTCACATTCAGCCTTTATCTCGTGAATTGCCAGAGTGGCCTCTGTACTGCCTGAAGTCAAATCCTAAGGAATTTAGTACCTGCACCTGTGTCACACTTCTGACCTTCTTGTGATGGGATAATATTGATATCTGGTACCATTTATTCAACCCTCTTGTAAAGCTGAATTTTATAAATACCTGAGCTAATTCACACTTGTCTATTGGGAGGAGCTTCTGTGAGAAGAAAGACAAGTAGCTAGAAAAAAAAAGAATTAATTGCCATTATCTATGGAAAGAGAGCTCACATTTGGTCCTGCACGCAGTAGGATATATACCTGTTTTTCAAACAATGAAGAACAATGTCTCTAGAGATGAGCACCGGTCTCAGACGAAGTTAATTTTCCTTTGTCTTACAAACACCATTGACTATAATATTGTACCAGAAATTCAGCTTTTAAGGAAGGCACCAATGGCAAAATAGTTAAAATAGCCCACTGGAAGCCTGAGGATGGTGACTGGACCTAAAATTCAATGGGGAGTCTGCATGAGAAACAGCATTGACCTTCTTGTCAATCCGTATTTATCAACGGCTGGGCTGGTGTATTGCGTCAGCTGGGATTTCTTCATTGTATCAGGTGCAATATACTGGGAATCATGACAGGACTGGATGCTATGGTGAAGTCTGGTTGGGTTTTTTTAACTCACTAATGGAAAAGCAATATTTTCTTGCAGGTGTTTGAATTCCCAGAAACAAAGGAAAGCTGAGAAGATGCATGCTGTTTTGATGCCTCAAAGGCTGCAGCACTATGAAAAGTTACCTCTTTGTCAAAGACAGGGAATCGTGGTGCTTCTATGATGACTTGTCTAACAGTGAAAGGACTGAGAATATGTAAGGAATGGGTCGAGACAGGAGAAGCAATATTGCCCCATTATAACACTGTCTTCAATGAGCACATCCTCATTGCTCTACATGGTCAACTTTCTACATGCATTAGATTTGAACTTTTTCTACTGAAACGTGTCAAATGAAAAACTGTTTTAATGGGAGAAAAATTTATCATATTCTATGGATGTTTATTGGTCTGCATAAAGCAAAACCTGAGGGCAGAGTTGGTATAAAATGGTGAAAGTCAGCGATGACAAATCAGTTTCCCTGTTCAGTGTTTTTAAGGAGTATTTATAAGAACAGATGGTGGGCAGCAGCAGAACATGTTCAGTTCTATCAAGACATTTGGCTAACAAGCACAGACTGAAATGCATTTCTTTCCTTCTTGGCTTAATAATTTTAATTAGAGGCAAAAGGTGTGGTAGTCTCATTGTCTGGAGGCGTATGTGCAGTATTGTCTTGGTTGGGCAGGACTGGGTGGGAGAGAATATCGCTGCCTCTAATGAAGGGTGGTGCATATCTGTGCAATCTCTATTTTTTTTATTGTCTGGTAATCTAAAAAATGCAAATTCTAAATCTGCTATTGCACAACATACATAGGGATACACTAAGGCTATGCTTTCAGTTAGTCAGAGAACAAAAACATGACTACAAAATATGTGCAAGTAATATTGCGCCACTGGAGAAGAAAGGCCTTTTAACAAATAGTGGGACATACGTTTATTGTCTTGAGGGGGAATTTTCAAAGCTACCTATGTAACTTAGTGGTCTCTGGAACTCCTTCACTATTTAAATGCTTTTGAAAATCTCACTTATTAACCAGTCATTTTGAAATTCATATACTCTCTCCCTAAGGACATCAAAGTGTTCTGGAAATAGTAATTAAGGATCATATGCTCTAACCATGTCTAATGGTGTTCTCTTTGTTTACACTACTTATCTCTGGTCATATTCTAGCTTTTTCGCAGAGCTACTTGCGCGGGTGATGATGTGCCTTTTGTCCTTTACCAGCTAGCCAAGGCCCAACCCAGAGCTGCTTCTCCTGCTCTTGCCCACTGCAGTGGGAGGTGGGGAGCGTACCAGTGTTGGGCTGGTCCCAAAAGGAAGCGCTGAAATGAGATCCGTACCCTGAGCAGCCCTGGCATGACGTTCTTACTGTGTGTTCCCCCTCTCGTGTACAGGTTATGAAAATATTCAGAATGCCTTCATCTCACAAACGTGCATTTGTTAAGAGCTGTGTGCTTCTACGATTTTCTGCGAGAAGCTAAGCTGTCTTCATGCTTTGTCATCAAAGTCCTTGCGAAGGTGGCGGTCTGATATATCCACCACAAAGAAAGGTCATAGTATTTATGTAGTGTGCTTTCTAACCATAAATCTGCTAATGACTTCGGGTTTTTGTTTCACATGACCAACAACAGAATTGATTTCATAAGATCTTATTGAAGGTTTTCCCTTAGTGACTGAAGTTTACTTCTTGAGTACTGTTTTAAGGACTGTTATCAGCCTCCTGGCTGTAAAAAGGCAACACAGTTTTATCAGTCACTACTTTACTGCTTTTGAGTCACTACTGTTTAGAAGAAAGTTCAGTTCACCGTGCAAGGCTACTGGTATTATGTCTCTTTATGACTAGAAACTTGCTTTTCCATCCCTCGCGAGTCTAAATCTCCGAGATTCACAAGAAATGGCAGACTGCAATGCACTGCATTTCACCGCTGGCTGGTGGGGACAAATCCTCAGTGGGGAGGTGGGGGCAAGAAGGTCCCTGCTGCCTGGACCCTGCCTCTTGGGGCGGGAGCTGGTTTCCTGCACACCGCTCAGGTGGGAGAACTGAGGGTTTGTGCCTATGTCCAGCCATCAACCTCACACCAGCTCCATCAACTGCCTAGCAAGATTAATGTTCTAGTCCTTATGATATGCCAGGTAAATGATACACGGCCTGTGTGATGTATCACAATATGTATATGCCCAATAAACCGTGGCAGTTTGTTACACAATATATACTTCCAAACTTCAAGTACATAGTTAAGTTTTGGCACAGGGGACTGTTAAAAAGCGTGATTACCAGATATGTCAGAGTAGTGAAAACAAAATAATTCAATTTCCATCACTTCCTCCTTCCACCATAGACCTTTCTAAATATCAGATACATGACTGAACCTGGAGGAAGAAGCAGTCACATTTTCTTGTGATGACAGCGCTTTGGGAAGTGCCAGTCCTTGATGTTCTGCAGTAAACCAGGGGCAGCAGAGCTGGGGAGTCTCCAATAAACTGTGCCGCAGCTCTGGGAAACCCCTAATTGCTAACAAATAAGAAGGACAGCTCTTTTGAACTATGTGTCTTTTGGTTATATTTGATTGGAAGGGCAGGTCAATGTGCTAAAACAATTTAAATTAAAATAAAATAATATTATTTCATGTTCTAAAAGGTTTAGAGTGTCTACAAGGTGATTTTTTGGATGGGATGCTGTTTTACAGGCAGCATAGTCTATGTTTCATGGTTCTTCTATTTGTGCCTGCTTGTAAGACATTGTAATACATAAAATAGTAATTGTAGATATTAGTGTAGATATCTGAAATCTAGATAAGCAAACCCACGTTCAAGCACAATGCATTGCACTTAATTGAGGAAGTGCTGATGACATTTTCTGGCCTGTGTTAAGCAAGATGACTGAGTAAAAGTTGCTCTTGGCGTAAAGACCCCTGGATTCATGATTGCTGACAAGTGCAAATTTTTTGCACAGTATGTTTTCTATACAGGTTTTGAAGGCCTACTTCTGTAAGCAGATAACTTCAGATTGCTCCTATAGGCAGACCGACACATGTATGGAGGTTTGCAGATCTGATCTGAAACAGCACAGCTGGTGCTACCCCACTGCCTTGAGAAGAGCTACTTTGGTTTACATGTGGTGAGTTGCTGGCTCTGAGCATTCAGCGTGGTTCACGCTATTGGTCTGAGATGAAAACATAGATTTTGCCGGCTTACAAGGGTAGGAAGGGTGTATCTCCTATAGGGTGTGTCTGATCAGTTATGTTTCATAGATGTTGTGTACTGTTTTTGAAAAGAGAGATAAATGGTTTACTAGCAACAAACGTGTCTCACCCCATCTAATCACCTGGAGTAAAAGCTGTTGAAAACAAATTTGCTCGTTCCTGTGTGGCAAAGTATCATCATCAAACCTTAACCTTTCCTGAGACTACAGCAGTCTTGTAATCACTTGTTCTTGTTGCTTCTCTTACTGATTGTGGCCAAATATCAGTAAACAAATATCTTCCTGACCATAAGCTGATTTATAGGTAAATAAGTCAGATTTTGCATGGCCTCCTTCCCTGCCCTTCTGCCCTTAGATTGAGTAATATACTACTCTGCAAATAGATCCACTGACTTCATACGACCGTTACGGATGTGTCAGGTCAGCATTGGATACCTAGCTAATTCACATGCTACTATACAAATGGCAGGGCATTACCTGTAAGTTTATCTTATCTAAGGTGGAATTAACATAAATCAGCTGACTTTGGTTTACGTGACAGAAAAATAATGCAAGAATGAGAATAAAAAAGCAAAGCACCAAGTTTTTCCCATTTGTTTGCATAGATGTAGGGATGCCCTAGAATGCTTAGCACAATGGATATTCACGTTTGGCGGGGATGTAAATTCTGGACTTTGGCCTTTCTGCTGTTGCCTGGGGCTGACTGGTGACACGGGTGATAGGCCTGTCACAGTGCTGTCACAGTGGCCGCCTAAAACGGGCTGTGGAGTACATCCTGCAAGCTGCTAGCTGTACTCTGGCTACTGCTTGCTGGGTTTCACAGGGGGCTTTACTCCTTCCACTGCTACTGAGGAAATACAAAGGCTCTCAAGTACCTTTTCTCTGGCCACCTGCCTCCTTGGTGCTGGGCTTTCCAAGTTGCTCTGTGGGAGTCCAGAGCTCCAGCTGTGCAAGATATCCTTCCAGAGAACTTCCCAGCTCAGCCCTGAGAGCAACAGCTTGAAACCAAGCTTGTTGTCTCCTTTTCACCCCACTCATTCCTTCCAGAGAGGCTGAAAGGAGGGCAAAGTCAGCAGAGGATGGTTCTGAGTAGGCAGTTTTGGAGGTAAAGAATTCCTGTCTGACTGTATGCTGACAAATATCAGATAAAGTAATTGTGACTTGACAATGAACCCTACATAATGCAAGGAAGGAGGACTTCTGGCATGGGGAACACTGTGCACTCACCTGACATCATTTTGGAAAGTGTTCAGGAGCAGGATAACAATAGGGCATTATTCCTTCAGGGAAAAGAAAAAGGAAAATGGTGAACCATGCAAGAAGCCATCAGGGTAGAAACCTAACAAGAGCTATGTGAACACAGTGGCTGGGGATAGTGAAATGTTTCATTTCTCCTTTTATTACAGCTGACAGAATTACAGAGAAGAGTAGGGTTGGTGCATGGATGCAGCCGATGAGCTATGCCTCTTTGAAAAACCGGGCTTGTACGTTGCGACTTTGAGAGCCTCTGTCTTGCTCATGCTCTTACCCAGTACTGACTGTCAGAAATTCTTACTCACTGTTCAGCCTCTCCGGCTTTTCTTTTCTTCTTGTACAATTGCTGGTTTTACTTCTAGTGAGCTGTAACTATTAGGTCAGAGCACAAGCTGTTGGTTGTATACGTGGTAGAGATGCTGAACAGGGATAAAGCAGAAGAACATTTCAGTTCCAGTAAGTTCCACATACCCCATCCATGTATGTCCACGCAACACATACTCCATGTGCGACTTGCACAACACTGCAGAAATATTTTGCTTTTCTCATATTATGTTTGACTTGCAGCTTTGCTTCTGGCATCATCTCATGATATTGTGACTTGGAAAAAGAGCATGCGTAGGGCAGGGCAGCTCACTGGGAGCTCAGAAAGGAGAACACTACAAAATTGGATTAAACTGGCTCTGAAGGATGAACAGTGGAAAGATGGCAGTTAATTTTTGGTAACTGGCATAGCACACACCTCCCCAGAACCTATGCATGTATGTTACCAAAAGCCGAGGTCATATATGAAGCACAGAGCAGACTTTCCACATAGAATTCATTTAATTCCATTAACGGATTTCATGGTTGATTTGTCAGAGGGAAGACTATTTACTAAAACAACCTAGGTAAATATGATTGATTGCCCTTGTTGGCTTCTGCAATTTCATTTTTTAATGTTGTCATTTCAGATATGGATTTCAGATGTCAGAAGGGATAGAAGGAATATAGGAAGGAAGCGACCATTTGACTAAGATTTACATCAGATGTACAGCAAGCAGAAAATTTAAGAACCACATTTGGGACTTAAGAGACAAAGGAAACACTTGTTATATAAAAAAATCTTTCTGTGATGTAAATTCCTATATCCCAACTATTATTTAGCATCCTTATTATTATGTGATATATGAATGCCAAGGTGAAGTCATATAAGGAGTGTTTCCTGGTTTTTTACAGTCAACTATATAATGTATGCATGCATTCTGCATGTCCAAAACATTAATTAAATTATATTAAGTAAACTCTATATTTTGGGAGGCAGAATTTAACTTGAGTAAAGCATAATAGCCATTAAGTTCACTTTCTGTAATTTAGAAAATTCTCCTATCATAAAACTCTGTTGCTAGTATCCAAAAAAGAAGTGTAACTTACATTATGACAAGTTGGTTGCAAAAGCACTAAACAGTCTATATCCTCCCAAAAGAAGAATAAGTGCAGGGCTCCTATAGTAAAATAACAGGAAAAAATAGCCAAGTTTTGAAACGTATCTTAAAGGCTGAAGATTTCAAGCTTTATTCAGTGAAAAGAAGATAGCCAGTGCTTATCATCCACCTATGTTAATTTTCTGCCTGCATAACTGTTACCCCCTTTCAATGGCTCTCTACTCATGTTCCAACCAGGCAGCTGTGTCTAAATGAAGGAAATAAAGGACACACATGATATGGTCTACAAGGGAAAACTGGTATCTTGAATACCATCAGGAATGATTTTGAACTGCTGGGAGTCTGTAGACCATGTATAAAACACAGTCCATGTGAGAGGCTTTTAGAAAAGTTGCTAAAGAACTGCTGAGCTGAAAACCATAGTGGAACTGGGATAGTGTGATCTCTGGTTCTTACTAGAAAAAGGCTGATGTTACATCCACCTTTAAGTAAGACAAGAAGGAGGACCTAGGAGGAGGAACTGTAGACAAGTGAGGCTTACCTCCACCCCTGGGAAGATCATGAAGCATGTCCTCTTGGAAACCATTTCTAATCGCATGTGGACAGAAAGATAAACCAAGGGCAAATCCTCCCTGACAAACCTGACTGCAGTCTGTGATGAAATGACTGCCTATACTGGTGGGAGGAGGGTGCTGGATGGAGTATACACTGACTTTAGTGAGGAATTTGTCATGTCAGAAGCAGGTGAGAAAACCAAACTCCTCTCAGTGGTGGCAGATAATATAACATGCAGCTATAGGCACAAACTGGAGGTTCAGGTTGGACTTTTTCACTTAAGGAGGGTACTGCAGCACTGGAAGAGTTCACCTGTGGAGGCTGTGGAGTCTCAGTCCTTGGATGTTTCCAGGGCTCGAGCAAAGTCACAGCTGACCTGATCAACCAGCCTTGGCAGCAGCCCCACTTCCAGAGAGAGGTTGCAGGCGATGACCTTCACAAGCCTCTTTTGACCAACATTTCTGTGACTGTGTATTTGCCACTGACCTTCAAGTAACGCTTCAGCAAAGTGAGCAGCGAGCTACTCGGAGCATGATACCTTTATTCCTTCCAGTGACATAGTGCAGCCACACACATCATGACTCTTGTTCAGACTTAGGCCCTGCTAATGCAATTGTGTCATTCCTGGCTCGATTTCAGTAGCACTTTGTGTGGGTGTAAGAACCGCCAAAGATCTCTGCGTTGGACTGCAATGGGAATCCACATGCCAGCTAAGCCAGGAAAGGAGCTTAAGGCTCCCTCTTCACCCTAACAATTTATTATCTGCAGCATCGAAGAGAAAATCGGCTTCATCAAGTCATTTGCATCATCGAGTCAGTGCCATCTCCCAGCATGCAGGTTTGCAGGAAAGGGCAAGGCTGGGTGCAGCATTGATCCCTGCCTAGCTCCTTCCACTCCGCTCCCCGGCCGCTGTGCCTGCAGCAGCCCCCATCCCTCCACACACCCCACTGTGTACAGCCCTCTGCAGCCAAGAGCGATCTGGGAGATCAGATGAAACTCAATGCCCAGATGTGCTTTGGAGGTTGTTTTGGGCAACATCATTCCCCTTACTGGGGGAAAACCATGAAGCGACAATGCAGCAAACAGGAACTGATTCACCAGTTTTCTGCACACATCTCAGGCGACATTTGTGCTACAGCAAATACACCATTTAATTTTGCCTTAGAAAGTGCTTATAAAATTAACAGCAAAGAAACACCATTTTGTGTTTTTACCTTTGAAGAGATACAAATGTCAATTTTAGATTGCCCAGATATTGCCTGCATTGAGTTGTTTACTGCAACACAGTGTCTTATTCTTCACTGACTAACTTTCCTTACAGAGCCTGCCAAGCACAAATTAGGTCAACCCAAGCAGCAGTATGAAACGTAATTAGCCAAAAACTTTCTTAATTAGTGCTGTTATTCAGGGTGGGGAGAGCTTAGCTCACAGTGAATTGGGGGAGGGCACATTGGTAGAGAGAGACTCTTCCTAAAGAAAGGTGGATCTAACGCTGGATACCTGCCCAATACCTTTTGAAATTTTGATTGCAATGTTTTATGACCACAGCGAGGACTGTAATTTGTGCCTGTGGGGCGTTCTGCATCGCACCAATAAATTGCAATAAAACAACAAAAACCAAACTAATCATTCTTATGGACAATGCCTTCTTGCAATGAGAATCAGCGATTCTACGTCTTCAGGCACTCTGTATGAGAGTCACAAACATGTTGGTGAGAAACTGTTTCCCTCCTGCCAGGGGCACCAATGGTGCATTGCTGCCTGTGCTCCCCTTGGACTGGCTGACCAGGGACTGTCATCTTTCACACTGCGACCGTATCTCTGGGGTCCAGTTCAGGAACCCACTTCACAGAGGATAAAAAAGGTAGATCAGTATGGCCTCCAGTGAGCAAGTACCTGTAACACCATATTTGATATTATTGACATCTTACTGTCAGACAAGCCTGGGACTAAAGGGGCAAGGTCAAGTTAGTTTGATACCTCTGAAGATAGTCAATTCGTGAGAAACTTGTGCTAGCCCTTACCCAAGCAGTATCTGGATGAAGAGAGATTTCCACTTTTTGTCATCAAACAACTTTCACATTTTCTCACCTCTCCCCTCCAGTCGGTATAAAACACTGACCAGTTTTGCTTAAACGAAAGAAGGAACAGTAGCCCAGCTTTTCATTTCTGCAACTTTGCTCAGTTTTTACTACCCTTATAATCCATCTCCCATCTGGAGTTAATAAAATAATTTGCATTTTTCCATGTACAAATGCTGGCATGTACTGATGCAGGACAAGTTACTGATTAATAATTCTGATTAATATATAATACATTGATGAGAATCTCTACTGGAGCAAAGGGCTAACTATAGTATTAGTGGACATAGACTGTAATAAAAACATACAGGGCCCAATATGGAAAAATATGCATGAGAACAACCTACGAAGGTCCAAAAAGCAACGATTTTCGCACTGGCTCTGCACGAACCATCTCATGTCTAAAGGCAGTCTAGCTATGTTCACGCAGTATTGCACTCAAGCTAGTAAAGCCTGAAGAGAGGTCTGATAATGAGAAAATGTGTGCAAATTAACATTCCCACTGGGTGAAATCATTACAGTGCAAAGCAGAACCCCAGATCTGCATATAAGTAAAGTCTTTCACTACATTTTAAAAAAAGGTCTAAGTGTGGTATAAACTTTGTGCTGATCAACCACATAGAGGTTTTTGTGTACTGTTATCATCATGAGAATTGCATTTTAGCAGGGAAATTCATATCACTTTCAGGGCAAAGAAGTACCGTACACTGAAATCTCATCATCTGGACAATACAGCAAGTCTCAGTGTTTGCTATGATTTTTATCTAGGTTTGATTTACTGAGAAAAAGTGTTATAATATCCTAGGAGTTGGACTGCATTCATGATCACATTCTTTCAAAAGCTGAGAAGGTGACTATTTTAATATATGATATGCAAGAGCAAAGCAAAGCTGATTATAAAATGGTTACGCCAACGAAGCAGTAAAAATGTTATTCAAGCTCATTACCTAAATAATAACTTATTTAGACTTATTTTTGTTTTGTATAAGGTCTGCAGCCACGGCCACTAGAAGCTTGTCACAAAATGTAAAGGTGTGTGCGCATTTTTAAACTAGCATCATTTGAATTTGTCAGTGACTTTTGTGCGTCTGATTAGCAAGAATGAATGTGTGCAACTTAGAATTAAATATCTAAGTGCATATTTAAATAGGCAGATTAAAAAGGCCTGATCTTCAGATGCAGAAACGTATGTCTGAAACAACTGATGTAGAATGGATCCCTCAAAATCTATCCCAGATCCCTGTTCAGATGGGAAATATTTACCTCCTGGACTTTCAGCATTCATTCATAGGTGAAAAAGGAACACCAGAAAAGGAATGGGTTCCTACCGTGTGGTCTGGGCTGAAGCACCATTGTGACCTGGTAATGAGTTCAGTTCTGTTAATGGAAATTGAAAGTCTTTCAGTGACTTGAACAGTGATTAATCCACAGACATTAGAAAGAAATAGTGAAACTGCGTTCTGAGAACTTAAAAATATACTTAAAGACCTTGTTAAGAGGTGTTCACCAAAAATCCAACGTTAAGAACTAACTTTCAGTGACTTCATTATAACCTACTTTCTAATAGTCTGGAAATCTGTAAAAACTGTTGATTAACTCTGCAAGATCTAGCTGGCATTGTTTTTTCAAGTTAGTGAAAAGTATTTTAAGGAAAATACCACATAGTTGAGCAAAAGTAGGTTGTTCAGTGAATACTTACATTAAAAATACATCCTTACTTCTGATTTTAACATTTTTTCATTTTATTGTTTAGGCATAAATGCATCAAAATAGACCTAAATTAATATTTCTCCTGTAGTTTTATTCCTGACTTTATTTAAAGTTACGCAGACGTGGCACTTAGGGACATGGTTTAGTGGTGAACTTGGCAGTGTTAGGTTAACACTTGGACTTGATGATCTTAAAGGTCTTTTCCAGCCTAAATGATTCTATGATTCTACAATTCTACATCTGCCTTTATAGGAATGCTTAAATGCCTACTAGAACAGACCTGTCATCTAACTCCAAGCACACAAGTGAATGTTTCACAGAGAACCAAACCTATTTGTACTTCGATCATTGGCTGTGATGCAGTTTTGTGCCCACAGTATATACATTTTCACCTCTATGTAAATCTATCTATCATTTATGTCAAGTCTCTGGTATAATGCTGTTAAAACAAAGTATATCATACACTTAGAAACAAAAAGCTTTAGTGCTTATGTTGACAGGCTTTCTATATGAGTGCAAAAATCAATCCTTCCGCAAACTGAGGATTAGCCAGCTACATAATATAATGATCAGTTTTGTAATATGTGAAATATGTGTCAAATATAATAACCAAAGTCTGTCTAAATAAAAGAAAGTGTTCAAAAAGATTAGTGGATTATTGCAGGCTCGCACAGTGTGATGCCACTTTTCATGCTTCTTGGATGGCTTTTAGCATGTCTCAGCTGCTGCCAGTCAACACATGTGCTCTTTAAGCATGGAAAATAATGCAGGAATTTGGGAGAGCAGTGCTGATGGTTTGAATGAGATGGCTATTTGGTGAGTTGGTGACATAAAAGGCGCTTTTTTTTTTTATCAGAAGGATTTTCTACAAAGGTTGGAAGAGATCCTGTGCTTCAGTTGATACATACCCAGTTAATAATACATATCGTCCTTGTATAGCTATTGACTGAAGTGGGCTTAACCAGCAGACGATGATTTACTCTTGCAGTTTCTTGCCAGTTGCTGCTTATGCTGCTTTTCAGACTTGCGTTACCAGCCGCTGCCAGAGAGATTCGGATGCTTACCAAGGCCAGCAGCTCACAGATAGTACTGGTTAGGGTGCACGCCCTCAACTACCCTCAACTAGGAAAAAAAAGGGTTTGATGTGTTAGGCTAACAAACATATGGACCAAATGGTCTCTCATGACTACAAAATTGATTAATTC
Organism: Cariama cristata; assembly: GCF_000690535.1. Classification (NCBI taxonomy): domain Eukaryota; kingdom Metazoa; phylum Chordata; class Aves; order Cariamiformes; family Cariamidae; genus Cariama; species Cariama cristata. The sequence continues at coordinate 7,244 of NW_009631092.1, read as the reverse complement.
TGCTATTTTGTAGTGGAGATCAGTGGAATTACAGTGCTTCTGCCTTATGATGTGTGAACTGTGCTATTTCCACTGCATTTTCAATAGCCTGATTTTATATACTTGGAAAAGTGGATCAGTAAGCTTCTAAATGATGGTGAGGATCTACTTGGTGTGATAGCATCACCCGCAGCACACTCAGATGCTGAGATAATGATGGTTTTGACAACAAGCTTTAAAGGTTTGAGTTAAAATGGTACATTATGCCCTTGATGATTCATCTGCCTAACTAATTTGGGGAATTCTGTGTAGGAATGTTGTGACTATTCAAAAATTATTGTCATTAAACTTGAATTCTTCTTTGAAACAGGTTTCTGAGGGCTAGTGGTACACACTTTGCAGGAGCTGATACTTCCTTAGCAGTGAAGCAATTCTCAGCTTTCTCTTTGTCAATGCACATCTTTACCTACAACTTTGATTTAATGGGAAGTCTGCCTTCCTTAAACTCTTCATGAAGCATCCAAAACAGTTCCTCAGCTATAATTTTCCCTCTTATTCTGGAATTGCAAAAGTCAAACCTAAAATGCTAATGCTTTCAAAGCCTCTTGGGCTGTTTCAAGAAAAATGCAGGGATGTTTGTCATAAACTACAATATTAAATACTTCTGTTAATGCTGCAAGCCAGTTTTGCGGTTCAAGGGACAGCTCTGTCAGACCACATCTGGTACCATATACTCATGTTATATTGGTCATAAACAACATATGTGGTAAGGCAATTGTTCCTTAGCAGAAGTGACTGCACAGGTATTGCCAAGAAGGTTCAAACTTGTCCATAACATTGCAGTATGCTCCCACTATTCATAATGTTTCTGTGAAACTGCACTGGGCAGATATCTAATTTGTAAAAATTTCAGTGTTTGAGACAAACCCCCGTCATCTTGTGTACAGCATCAGTCATGGACAAAACGTGCCTGAGGCAAGTGCAATCCCACAGAGCCAGATTTGGATCTGTTTTCCTAGTCACCTTTTGCCCTCTTTCCTTATTCTATGTACTATTGTAGGTAGCTGACATGCAGGTATGTTGTTATTAATTTCTGTTAAAATTTCAGGGTCTCAATGTGTTGCAGAGAATCTGCAGAACGCTTGCAGAAGGTCTTTGCAGTTAATCTAAATCTAAAAACACTACTGTTGCAACTTCAGTTTCAGCTGCTGTCTTGCAAACCACTATTGCACCAGATGATGGTGGGACTATTTCGCTTTCTTTCTGCTCACGAGCAAACTGTCAAACATTTAATTAATTTAAATATTGCTTCAAATTTATTTTAAATATTGCTTTCTACATTTTAATTTATTAAGATAGGAAGAGAAATATGGCCACTTCTGCCAATGCAAGAATGGACGGATTGCAAGATGTTCTACTCTGATACTATTAAGTTCCTGCAAATCATTGAGTGATTGTCAGCTTTCATGCTTTCTATAATCTGCTTTGAAAATTTGACTTTGGAAAACATGTTTTTCTTAGGTTGCCACAATATTTTGGAATCTTGACTTCAATGTCAAATTTTTAAATTTTTCTGTCTGTCTCTTGTACATGACTGAGGCCATGGGCACATTTCTTTCTTTGTGACTGCCGCTGTGGGACACTGGAGTCTCCAACAGGTACCATTGCACAGTCTTTCAGTTGTGTGGTGAATGTACAGAATACATTTCTGACAGACCTATGTAGCAAAACCTCCACAAACACGCAGCCAAGTTTACACAGTTTGAAACAATGAGGCGTTCACAGTCATTCTGCTTTTCATCTCCTTGCTCCAAAAATCCAGTAAGAGGAAACAGTACCATCAGTTTGTAATGCCAGACACTCTAATCATATCAGCCAGCTAATTATTGATTAGATAAGAAATAGGACCCTGTTAGACCCATCAAGGTGGTCACCTGTTGTTATATCCCAGGCAAATGCTGCTCAGTGTGAGTGTGTGTGCTGTTATCACCATCTTTAGCTCTCAGGTTCTTTGTAAACCAGTTACTTCGAGCACTGAGGAGGGCAAGAAATCATTAACTATGATGAAATGTTGGCCTTTCCTATTTTGAAACGGCTGAGGCAAATGCATGAGGATGGGCAGTACCTTGCTCCTGGCGAAGGGGAGACTCCTCTCTTCCACTGAGCATCTTCAGGCACTGTTGAAGGGGCCACCACTTCCCCGGACTGCAACTGTGGTCTCATGGTCCCTGGTGAAGGAGCAGCCCAGGGTTTCGGTGAGCCATGTGTGCACCAGGCAGCGTGCACTTGTCTCACGGTCACAGAGGAAACTTTGCTGCAGCTGGAAGGACAAAGAGGACAAAAGATAGTAAGTCACCTACTCCTGGCGTGCTGTCCCATGAGCTCAGTGCTCAGTTCCAGCTGCATTACCATGGGTGACGGGAAGCAGGCTCCCTGCCACAGCAAGCAACGGCCAAGCTGGCTGCTCAGTGAGGCGGCTGCTTCAGCACAATCCCTCAGGTGCGATGAGGTGTGTTTGTACCTGGGGAGCCAGGATCACTGAAGAGGTGGGGGCCAGGGGCAAATGCATTACTGTTCCCAGATGCAAGCTGATCTGTAATTCCAAATGGAAAACATTCACTCCACACCTGAAAGCTATGAACTTTGCACTCTTTTTTTTTTCACACTTTTTTTTTTTTTTGTGGGAAATGACTACAATTTTCTGTAGAAATTTTTCTGTTAAAAGTTTGATTTCTTGAAATACAATTTTCCATCAGAAGTAATGAATGATGGATACTTCTTCACCAGTCTTTGTTAGAACAGCATAAACCCAAATAAAACATTCCTTGTGGCATTAGTAGGCTAATGCAATATATTATAAAGGTCATATTTATAAAAGGATGTGCTATACTGCATAGTCTCAATGTTGGAAAATAGCCCAAGCCAACTCCTGCTACAGTAATCTTTCCTTACCCTTTGTGGTCCCTGACTTCTGCAGTATACTGTCAATAAATAGTGATACTCCCTCAAGTACTGTGCCCAGTGGCACTGTACATCTTGGAAAAGTATGTGCTGTAAAAGTCATGCTCTTTGAATTCTGTTGATACAGTAGGAAAAACACTATTTAAGTCCTTTAGCAGGCAAAACTCTAGCTGAAGTGACCAATTTTTTTTTTTAATTTTTTATTTTTTTTTTCCCCTGGGCATGATCCACATAATCAAACCATTAAGTGACAGACTCCTAACAAAGGAAGAGTCAGAACGTAGTTTATTCCGAAGGCACCTACAAAGCATAAGGTGAGATTAAGACAATATCTTGTGAAAAGTCTTCG
>NW_009631092.1:0-3924 GCF_000690535.1 Cariama cristata | reverse complement strand
TCCCTCTTGAACTATGAATCATACTAATTGCAGGAGGGGCGGAGTGATGAAGTGAAATAATATCTGTTACCCTAATTATGTGGAGTCTCTGTTTTGTGTTAGGATGAAGCTTTATGTGTACTTACTATCTGTTTGATTTCATTAATGAGACTTCATAAATTATAAGCCAATAAAGAATGCAGATGGGAATGATTTCAGGCTAAGTATGAGAATTTTATTGCTGGCTATCAAAGACCTAAAATGCTAATTTTTTAGACATAGTCCTTTGATCACCACAGACAGTGAATGTTAATCAAATAAAACTCTGACATAGTTCTTGTTATTCTAAATGGGAAGGGAAAAGAAGTCTGCCAAATTCTAATTGTTCGTTTGGGCTATACTGCTATCACTTTGCAAATCTCAAAGCCCAATATTAGAGAATATCATTCTTAAGAATAATATTATATTTCTGGAGACATGCCTGAATACCACTGGCTTGAGAGCACAAGTATTCCTCTTCTGAGAGCTAAATTAATACTCCCGCTGAGTACTGCAGCAAGTTGCAGTGCTGGATGTATTGAGGGCTTGCATGAGGCAAGACTGGACACAGTATTTCTAAGTTAGCTGGAAGGTGGGGGTGACGTGGCCTGGCAGACTCCTCTGACAGGGCCATGGCAAGGCTGTGGCATGGTTCCCCCCACTTTCACAGTGCTGTCTAGGTTGCAGAAGTGAGGCCACCACAACAACCCATCCCACTAAGCCTTGGAGCCCACTGTGGACCTTGCAAATGCCTCCTTTTTGCCACTCAAATAATGTAGCCAGCCAAATTATGGTTTGCCTGAAAAAAAAATGGTTAGGAGGGAGAGGAAACACCTTTGTTGTCTTCTGCCTAACAGTCCTCTGATGGCGGAGCCATAACTAACACCAAAGTATTAAGAAGCTTTTTTGATTTTGTACTAGGAGGAAAAAAATACCCTGGAGGAAAAACATTGCAAGAGAGAAAAATACCACTTCTTTTATTTCCTTTTCTTAGAGCCAGATAATCCATGTTTACTTTGCTCAGGTGTTTATTCTACTATAATATAAACTCCACACTGAAGCTGAAACTATTATGAAGAAATGTTTGTAGAATATTTTTAACATAGATTTTTCATGTATGAATCAAGATACTCTGAGGGGGAAAATGCTCATTCATTTCATAAATCTTAGGATTTTTTTAAGCAAGTTTCTGTATAGAAGACTTTTGAGATAATTTTTATGTGGATTTCTCCTGTCCCTTTTAAACCTCAGTTATAAGTTTCTAACCTCCTTTAGATGGTTTAAGAAGGAGTGAAAAACTTTGCAAATACATGAACATGTACAGTTCTGACTCTATATCCGTAAATCTGCACTTCCCCATGTAACAAAGGGAAATTTCTCAAAAGTGGCCTAGAGAGGGGCTGATTGTGGAGGAGGTACCACCACCACCTTCAGGGGTCAGCATGAAGTTTCTTTAGAAAGGGGCCAAGAGCCACTGCAATGGCTTTGGAGGAGAGGTCCTCTCTGTAAGCAGGTCTGAGTGAGGGTGAAGGGCCGACACATGGCGCTTCATCCCTTAAAGTGCAGAGAGTGGCTTTCCCACCCTCCTGGCACCCAAGCATGTGCTTCACAAGTCAGGAACCGCTGTCCCCCGGCAAGTCGCCGCCCGGCCCGGGTAAATCTCCTGCCACTGGCAGGGGCAGGGAGCGGTGGGGTGGGAGCAGTGCCTTGCCAAGGCACCCGTGCTGGATCCGGGGGATGCCTTGGAAGGAGGCTGCAGCCAGCGCTGCAGGAAGGGCTCCTGAAATGGGAGAGCCAGGGAAACTCCAGAGGGTAAAATTTATGCTGAGAAGACGCGGGACATCTCAGAGCACCTGTGGAAAAATACTTGGGCATGGCCCTCCCAGAGGCTATTATTACTGTTTATTACTTCAAGAGCAAAGAGCAAAGGCTCTCCTGTGCCTCTCCTCTCAGCCCAACGGTAAAGAGCTGCTGTAAGCCAAATTTAGCTTTAACAAAGAACACTTCCTCCTGTTTTTCCTGGGAACTCCATATCACATTGATGGTGGTGGCTGGGTCTCCACTGAGCATGTGCAAAGAGGGAGGCATAAGTCTTCCTTCATCAACCCTAGAGATATTGCCAAAATAGCCTTCTGACATAGTGCCTGGCACGCAATGTGCTAAGGGGAAATGCTCCACTGTCCTGGGGTCCTCACCTGTGTTTGCAAGAGTTTGGATATTGCCAAATAAACACAGGAGGAACTGGTATTTAAATATTTTATTTCAAAATGGAAGTGTAAGCCTTTAGTTGCAAGGCAAAAATTGCAGGGCCATGATCAGAAGAGGGCTCTAAATATTTTTTCACAAAGCAGACAGCATAAACCTCACCTCCTCAGGGCTCCCCCTCAAGGTGCTGCATCTCTGGACACAACATGGCAGGAGTCATCTCCACCAGCGACTTTGCAGGGTAAAACCTGGAGAGGAGATTTTAATTTCTTCAAAGACAGTAGCAAATTTTATAGTCAAAGTAGGGAGGCTGCTTAAAGTAAGGTTGGGAAAATCCTACTTTTGTGCTCAAAATTTATTCTGCCATAAACACATATACATATACACATCTCCAACCATGGAGCAGTTCATGACTCCACTGAGGCAGGACAGCACGCGGGCTATGGTCTATCACCATTGTACCATCATATTAAGCATTAATTTCTCCATTTAACTGCACTGGCAGCAATGGAAGGGAATGGAGTTTCTTGAAAGGTTGACCAATTGGAAGCCATACCTTGGAATGTCCTTCATCAGCAGACATGGTGTGGTGGGGCAGATGCATACAGCAGAGAAGGATACCTTTACTGCATTTGGATGTGTGCCCTAGAAAGTACCCATGTACCAGCAGGGAAGTACCAGTGCTGGCCCTTGGGACACACTAGAAGAAAAGTGGTCTGGGGAGAGGAGAATCCAGATTTAAGACAATGCAAACATGTGCAATGGTAATCTGGTGAGAACATAGCTAAAGACGGGATTACATTGTTTTCCCCTTGGCCAAGTAGATGTCTATGTGGTCAAATGATGATATTATAGTTCTATGGAAGCCATGCAAAAATATCTACATTAATAAAGATGTAATCTGCATTAGAATGGGAAAGCATGTAATAGGAAATCATATTATAGTTTTCAGATAAATCTTATTCTGATTATATGCAAGCTTTCACTTGCTGCACTGTATTTTATTTAGGCAGTGTTTCAAAGCTCCCATGATAGACCAGGCATCTCTTTTGCACAAACACAGACTCGCGAGATTCCTTGCCTGGGCTCTGAGCCATTTTTTTCTCCCGCGTGTTTTCTACTGCAGTCCCCAGGAAGTATACACATGCAGAAGACACTATTTGGTCTGTAACAGTAATAGCATTACTGAGAGGTAGGATGAAAATTCATGAAACTTTAGGTCTGAGATAATGCTGGAATGTATATGGTCATTATCTACAATGGACTTAGAATGAAGGCGTGAATTATCAGGATTTATTGCAATTGCACTGCTGGCATGTTAGTCAGAGTGCATAAATGATGGTAAAAATAGTGCATAGTAGCAGCAAGCGTGTAACTTGGGGTAGAAAGTAAATGATGGTATCAAAAGAACCAGAAACCAGCAGGTAACCCCTCAGTTCACCATGGACATTGTCCTTCCCACACAGTAGCAGTCAAACTTGGCTGAAATGTGCTGTAACTCAAGCTTATTATGAAGAGAAGTGCTCCAGCCACACCGCCCAAGTCACAGAAGGCAAAGACAGGGACTGGGAGAATGAAGAACCACCCACTGTAGGAGAAGATCAGGTTTGAGACCATCTAAGGAACCTGAAGGTGTACACGGCCATAGGACCTGATGAGATGCCTCTGCGGATCCTGAGGGAACTGCTGGATGAAGTGGCT
>NW_009631091.1:4467-7129 GCF_000690535.1 Cariama cristata | reverse complement strand
GGCCAGGGAGACCTGGGTGTGTAGCTGGACACCTTGGGGTCACTGGGGCTTTGGGAGCTGGGGTGTTCCTGGGGTGCCTGCAAAGAGGAGCTGGGGTGAAGAAAGGGGCATGTGTGCAGGTGGCTGCTGCCAAACTAGGCAAGGATTCCTTTGTCGTAAGAGGGATTTGTCATCCGTCCGTCGTCCCCCCCCCGCCCCGGGACTCTGCCTCTGAGGGCTTTTCCTCCTTCCTGCTCCCTCCATCACCCTGATCTGTGGGTGCAGGAGAGTGAGCTCTGGGTCACTGGTGTGCCCCCTCTCCTGGAGGGGATCTGGGGCATCGCCACCAAATCAGAGGGAAGAGACAAAGGACTCTCCTGTGCAGGCCTAGCCTGAGTGAGCAGAAGCTCGAACTGGGTGGGGAGCGGGTGTTGTGCTTTTGTTGGTATTTGAGGTGGGGGAGAAGGTGTGCGCAGCCTGACTGCGCAGTCCCTATCCGGAGGATGTGTATGTGCACTTCCCAGGTCTTGTGCAACCTGTGTAGCTGTTTTCTTCCTCTTTCTCATCCTCCCTCCTCCACTATGAGCTCTTCTGTCTTCATCCTGTTGCTGGCAGAGTGGGGATGTACCCGGGGTGAGTCAGCCTGAGGGTCAGCCGAGCCTGAGAAGCTGGGTGGTTTGTTTTTCCCGTGGAGCGGTGGCAGGCAAGTCTGATGCTTCAGACTTGGGTTTTATCTCTTCACTGAAACGGAGTTTTCTTCCATAGCCTCTTTTGGCACTAAGCCCTTTGAACTCTCATCCTTTCAGCAGCTCATGCTCTTGTTTTGTGTCTGAGAGCTTCCAGACTCAGCGCTGTTGGGTGGCAGTACATGAGACTTTCTGTGTAAGAGGAGAGCGAAAGGGCCAAGTTTTCTTCCAGCTTGTGGTAACGTCAGCCTGTTTGTGTACAGCAAAGCAGGGTTGCTTTCCGAGCCCCCTTTAGGATCGCTTTACTTCTGTCTGGTTTTGTTCTGATCCCCTCTGACACACAAAGGGGATTATTCTGCGAAGTTCAGCTGTTTGGCCAGAGCCCAGCACAGGGCCGTGTGTTGCTCTGTGTGTGTGCGCTGCCCTGGGCTGCCTGAAGCTCCGTGCGCACACAAAACGCATCCAGCCCCAGCCGCTGCCTTGCTTTTTCTTCTTTCCGTCCCTTGTCCTGTGCCGCAGAGCACAGGGCGATCAGACAAAGGGCCAGCCTGGGAGGCAAGGCAGTAACGTGCATAGGGGCAGACCTGCCATGGTCGGGGGCTCCTTGGACTCGCAATAAGATCAACTTGTGCTGGACCAGATCCTGGCAGGGTGGGAGGGGAGTGGAGAGCAGAGGGGTTGGAACCCAGGATGGAGTCGGGGTTGGTTGGTCAGGGTGGTAGGGAGGAGGACAGATGTCTCTCTGCCTTCTACGCTAGTCTTTTACCGGCTGTTAGCTGATGATTGGGTTTGGCAGTGCCACCTATTGTTGAGGCTGTAATTCCAGAAGCATCCGAAGCCTCGTTCGCAGTTACCGTCCTGCATGGGGCCCATGCTGGGCTCACGGGGCTCGTTGCGTGGGTGACGAGCGATCCTGGATCACTGTCCCCTGCTGCTGGGCAGAGCTGTGGTAGTTAGCACTGTTGCTTCGTGGATCCAATGTCTAAATTCTCGTGTACATGAACTGAGAGAGCAAGAAAGGTTCAGGGAGTTGTTTTGTGTTTTAAATCTTCACCACTTTTTTTTGTTTGTTTCTGGCCATTGGCTTTTTTGGGAGCAGTGGCTGAATCTCGATCTGGAAGTTTGCTTCCAGAGCCTGGAAACACCCAAAAGCTGAAACAGTCACCACAGGTTGTGCAGCGACGTGGGATGCCTGGCACCAGTGGACTGGGGCAGCAGCTCTCTGGGGAGGATGGGGTTGTTGCTGTACATCTCCGTGCTACCTCAGGCTTTGCCTTTTCACTCGGAGACCAACAGTCAGCCTGTCTTTTTGGCCTGCCTTAATACCTTGGCTTTTGTGGCCATTGCCTGCAGGAGAAGCCAGTGGTGGGCTAGTTGTCTCTGCTGGCGCTGGAGTCGTGGGCTGCAGCGTGATCTTCATGTGCTTTTATTTTTAGCACCTGAGCTACATGCTGTGGCCAGTTTTGACTTGGTCTCTTTTTCCAGCAGTGATGGGCTATTTTTAGAGATTCAATGTGTTCACTGGAGCACTGAGCACCTGATGCTTCCTTCCCTGTGAGCTCTGAAGGGTAAACAGCCTTTTCTCCAGTGGCGTGGCCATCGTGTGTCCCTGACAGCAGGACCGGGGATGGCCCTGGACTCACAGTCTGGCTCCGAGTGCAGCTCGGTTTGTTCAGGCGTGTGGCTCGAGCTGGGGCCCCCAGCCCTGTCTGCAACTGTACAGCCACGAGTCCCTCGCCGTGCTGCTGTTTGCCATCCAGAAGCAGCCTGCCCTCGGTGTCGTCACCCTATGCGGTGGGTGCTGGTGTGGGAGGGGGCAGTGAGCCTGTGAGGCACGTGCCGGACTGGCACCACGAGCCTCTGCTGCGCTCTGCCTGGGGCTCGCTGCCTCCTTCCACGTCGGAGAGCACCAAGTTAGCACGGGTGTGCCCCTGTGGAGAAGAGGTTACGGGGCAGGATGGTGGCGAAGGAGCTGCTGGGGGTCGCCGGGCCCCCCC
>NW_009631091.1:693-4452 GCF_000690535.1 Cariama cristata | reverse complement strand
GGGCCGTCTCCCCTGCCAGTGTCCTGCCTGCAGAGCCGGCAGGCAGGAGGCTCTGTCTCTGCAGGAGCACAGCTGGACTTGGCAGAGGTTCCTTTTTCCTGGTGGTGTCAGGAGATCTGTCTTTTCCTTCCCTTCCTTCTCACAAGATGATGCTCACTTCTCCTTATTGTTTCCTTGCAGGCTCGTCTCCGGTTTCCCATCGACTACCCCTATTCTCCTCCCGCCTTTAGGTTCTTAACCAAAATGTGGCACCCCAATATCTACGAGGTAGGTCACCTGGGACAGCATGGGGTGTTTTGGACAGGCGGGGGGGGGTGCATGTCCCTCTACTGCGATGGTACTGGATGAAAATGCCAGCCTTTGTCTGGCATTGAAGTGCGGCATTGAAAACTCAGTGCCTTTGGCGTTTAGTGCCTGGCACTGGAAATGCAGCTAATGAGCTTATGACAGTCAGTCTCCTGTCCTGGAGCTGGTTCCAGGTCAGCCAGGCTTTCCAGGCTTGAAGGCTCCCACGCTTGGCTAGCGGGGACATCATGCTTATGCCAAGAGTGGATGCAGAACAAGCGATGTGCGTGGCCCCGGGGCTGCGTGCTTGCGGTGGATTGCTGTCTGGGGGTGTGTGGGGTTGGGCTGTGTCAGGTGAGCACCAAGAGGGCTGTGCTGGGGATGCAACATGTTTGGGTATCAGACGGGTGATGGTTAGGCAGCCTTGTCTGTGCTGTGCTGGCAATCGTAGGGTGCTTATCCAAGGCCTGAGGCTGCAGGCAGCATAGTGGGGATCACCACTTCTGCTGTCCCTTCCTAGGGACTGAAAGAATGGGCTGGGATTGCCTCTCCTGGCTTAAGCCAAAGTGAAGAGCAGGCAGGCTACTGGAACAGAGGACAGAGCTGCTGCTGGAGGGTGGTTGGGGCAGCAGCTCCTAAGCATCCTGTTTCGCTTCTGCTTTCAGACCGGTGATGTCTGCATCTCCATCCTCCACCCACCGGTGGACGACCCGCAGAGCGGGGAGCTGCCATCTGAGCGGTGGAACCCCACCCAGAACGTGCGGTAAGGTCTGCGAGGGGAGGGAGCTGTGGGCAGGAGGCTCCTCCAAGGGCAGGGATGGGAGATGAGGACTGCCTTCTGCTCCCAAAGCCTGCAGGAGATGCCTAGAGGCTGTTGAAAGGCGCTTGGGCTGTGTGCTTTGCTGAACAGCTAGAGCTTGCATGTGTGAGCCCAACAGCCTGTCCTGTAGACTGCTGTCTCCTGCCTGGCCTGCTTGATTTCACTGAGATACACCCTTGGTGGTGGGCCAGCACCAGGCTCTCCTCCTGACCCATGGGACACAGCAGTGCTGTGACACTGTGGCTGCTGGCATTGCTGGGATGTGGGCAGTTGCTGACCCACCTCGGCTCTTACCTGCTCGTGTTTATTGATTGCCAGGACCATTCTCCTGAGCGTGATCTCGCTGCTGAATGAACCCAACACGTTTTCTCCGGCCAATGTGGACGCCTCTGTGATGTACCGCAAGTGGAAGGAGAGCAAAGGGAAGGACCGGGAGTACACAGACATCATCAGGTGCGTGCTGAGCTGAGCCCAGGCCGAGCAGTGCTGTGGCACTGTTGAGAACGCTTGCTAAGCTGTGATGTTGTAGGACACAGAGGATCTTGAGGGCATATGCTGCCCTGTTGAGTCCCATCTGCAGGCTGGTAGGAGGGAAGGATTCTGGCTCCGAGCGTGGCTTTTGGGAGAAGCCTGGCTGGATTATGTGCCGAGCTTTGCTCTCAGCCTGAGCCCTGACTCTTTTTGGCTCCAGAGCTGAGGATCTGGGTTCATAGCAGACATGGCGCCGGCACGGCCTTGCTGTCAGGGCTGTCTCATGAGTCTGGAACGTGAAGCTCCTGAGCTGCAGACTGGCCAGCCCTGGTGTGGCAAGGGGGACCCTGGGAGCATGGGGAACCAGTGCAGCCATGTTTCCTCCGTGGTGCTCTCCCTCCCCTATCCTCTCACCAGTCTTGTGCGGGTGAGCGACATGTGAGCTGGGGTGTGAGAGGGGAAGGACTGTGTCACCTTGCGTCCCCGCGGGGTGAGCTGCACACAGCGACGCGGGTGTGCTGTGCAAAGCTCTGTCCTCACCCCCTTCTTCTCGCCCTCTAGGAAGCAAGTCTTGGGCACAAAGGTGGATGCTGAGCGGGATGGTGTGAAGGTCCCCACCACGCTGGCAGAGTACTGTGTGAAGACCAAGACTCCGGCCCCAGATGAGGGCTCAGACCTCTTCTATGATGACTATTATGAGGATGATGAGATGGAGGAGGAAGCAGACAGCTGTTATGGTGATGAGGATGACTCTGGCAATGAGGAATCTTGATGGCGCTCTGGCATTGCAAAACTTACTATAAACTACTGAATTTTACCTCAACTAGGACAAACTGGTTTGAATTTAGGGTCTGTCAGCCGTGAAATTAACTCTCTACCTCGCAGGGAGACTGTTCTGCTGTTGCAAAGGAAATCCCACCACTGTCTTTGTAGAAAAAGCAAAAAACCCAAAAACTCTATTTTATAAACTTCCTGGGTGGGGGGCAGGTGAGGAGGGGGAAATAGTGTTGGGGTGTTCATGAATCCACAGAAACTGGGGAGCTGATGGCTCTGGCTGGATGAAGAGCGATGCCAAAACCTGGTGTTGGCTGCCCATCGTTTAGGCATGTTCAACTCCTCTTCAGTGCTGCGTGGGAGGAGCAGTTTGGGGAGGCTATGGAGCTGGTGAGTGTCCGCTTTGGGTGGGAAGCGTGTGAGCGTTGTGTAGCTTTCTACAGCCTTTGAGGTGTCTGAGGAGGAAGGGCTGCAGGGTGAGCACTGCTGCCCTCTGCCCCTGGCAGGGCTGTCCATGGTGGGACCCTCCTGCTGCCCCTTCCTGTGATGCTGGAGCCATGTTTGTGGGGAGCAGGGCAGAAAGGGCTGGGACATCGGGCAGGATGTGCCCGGCGGCTGCCTGGCACTGCTGGGTGTGGAAATGGGCTGTTTGTAGTTTTTAACTAGCTGGGAGGGACGGGGTAGTTCTGAGTCTTTCTGCTTCTGTTTTTTTGGAAACTATTTAATAAAGTACTTCAAGGGAATGGCTGCGTGGTGCAGGCTGAGGCTCTGCCCTGGTCTGTGCCTGGGCTGCAGAGGTTTCCGTGTCAGCTGTGGACTGGCTCCGGCCCTGCAGCCCAGGCAGGGAAGGGTGGGTGTGCTAACTGCTCTCCCAGGGCTGTGGGTGGGGGCTGCAGGGTGGGCTTGGGTCTTGCAGCAACCCTCTTACCTCCCTCCTGAAACTCACAGGGCAGGCAGGAGTGTCTGGGCACGGTTGCCTTTGGCCTGGAGAGCATCTCTGCCCTTCCCAGGGAGGGAAGGGTGCAGTGTTCACTGCCTCCGCCCCGGAGCTGTGGCCAGGCTCAGTCTCTGCCTGGGCAGAAGGGCAGGCTCTGCTGAGCCCTCCAAGCCCTCCAGCACTGCACTGGGAAGGTGGTGTTCCCTCTTGCTCTTCCCAGGGCACTGAGCTCCTCCGAGACCAGCTGTGTGGTGCAGGCACCTCTGCAGGCAGCGGATCTGCCCGGGCAGCGCTGGGCTGTGTAGACCAGTGGCGGACAGGTGCCTGGGGCCCTCATGGCTGCTCTGATCCAGTCCCTGAGCCCACAGGCCAGGACGGGCTGGGACGTGTGAGCTCCGGAGGCTGCGATGAGCTCCCAGCCACGCAGCCGAGGGGCATCACCTGTTCCAGCTGGGCTGGGGACATCAGCTCC
>NW_009631091.1:0-625 GCF_000690535.1 Cariama cristata | reverse complement strand
CTGGCAAACCACCTGCCTGGGGCTCTCCGTGACTACAGAGGGGCTTCTGCCCCTGCTCTCACCTCCCTGTGCAAAGATTGTCGGAGGGGTAATGAGCAAAACTTCCCCCCTGCCTGGAGTTGTGCAAATGGCATCAGGGTTTGAGTGTCACCTGTGACTGCACGCAGCAAATGCACGTGCTTCGTGGCCTTAGGAAATGAGGCTAAAAGGTGAACAGGATTATTGTCACTTTCTTCAGGCCTGGCAAACAGCTTCCAAGGTCACCCAGCCAGCCACAGCCCTGCCTGCTGGTTCAAAGCCAGCTCCCCCTCCTTTTCTTGGGGGGCTACTCCATGTACTCAGCGCAGCGTTCCCCACCCACAGGGGCACAAATGGTTGTACCCACGTACCCCCTGCCTTTGCTGGCTCCTTGCGTACAGTTACCTCGCTGCTGCAGTTGTAATGCTGCTGCAGGCAATGGGGTAACGCTCCCGGCAGCACTGTGAGCGGTCCTGGGGTGTCTGGGAGTGCCCTGGCCCTGCGGAACTGGGCAGCTCGGGGAGGAGTGGCTCCCCTGGGCCCTGCGTGGCCCCCCTCTCCCCCGGTCTGGATGGCTGAGAGGTCCCAGCAGCACGGGCCACAAGAT
>NW_009631090.1:0-11055 GCF_000690535.1 Cariama cristata | reverse complement strand
CAGGGCTGGCGTGCAGGCTTGTCAGCCTCTCCTGCTCCGCTGGCCGTCACGAGCATCTCTTATCTCAGCCGTCGATGCCACGCTCACTTGATGTCTCAGTTCCGAAGCTGAGACACTCCAGCTGCTATCTGGGAAGGCTCTGGCCCCAAAAATATTTAGTTAGCAGCCGTTCAGTTAAGTGGAATTGACTTTTTATCGGCTTTCCTCTGTACGTCTGCCACCAATGAAGGCCGTTTCCTCCTTCCCTCTTCTCCGCCTGTCAGTCCGCTCCACATTCCTATTGCCGTTAGCTCTGATCAATACTAACCACTGTGTAACAGCTCACGCATGGCTGCCTTAGTTTGCATCGATCAGACCCTTCTTCCAACAGGTAGCCAGCTATTTGAGGCAACGACTTGAGATAAACACCTACTTTTACTTCAGGCTAATTCATTACGGAGGGGTTTCAAGGAGACCTGGTGCCCTTCTTCAGAGACTCGCAGAGATCAGAGACTTACAGCAACTTCTCTCCTGCCCCAGATTATATGAGACCATGCTATTTTCCCCCTCCCCTCTGAAATCCAACTTGTAAAAATGATGCTATCCAAGTACTTTCAAAGGACCTCGACTGAAAATTACACCTCAAACCATTCCAGTTAGGAGAACTTGGTGGTTTTGAAAATTAAGAACATCAGTGCTGATCAGAAATGGGGATGGGATGACCAGCTAGCTGGGCAGTAGGCGTCTTGCGCCTGTTTTGTCACAGCTTCTCATCAGCAGACCCCCTTCTGTTGCAGTTTGGTGTCCAAGCGCCGTGTCCCCATGAGCCCCACGTGCTCCGGCGGGACACAGCATCCCCAGCCTCCGGCAGAGCCAGCCCCAACCCAGCACCCAGGCACCGGCCTGCAGCTCCCGTGGGGCTGGCTGGGAGCCACGGGGCACCCATGGGAGGAGGCTCAGTGCACCAAGAGGTATAGCCTAGAAACTATATCAAGACCAGCAAATGTTCAGCATCCTGATACATCAGATTGTTTTGCTGAAGCATGAAGCACACAAGCTTCAGGATAGCACCTTCGAGCCATCTGTCCGGTTTAGATGCCATAACGTAACACGGAGATAAAGCTCTATGAATATTGATAGGAGGAATCTCTGCAAAACTGACCGGCAAACAGCAGTATGCTGGCAGTCTTACTTCTCCTATACTTGCTGCTGTCCCCAAAACTGCCAGCATTTAGGAAACTAGCAACTGTTTTGAAGGAAACCTAACAGATGTCTTTGCATAGACAGGCTCACTCCACACACACGCTCCTGGATCAGACCCCGCTTAGCAGCTTTGATTCGTAGGCTTGGAGAGAGGAGAGGACCAAGCGCCTTTGCCACAGGTGAAGATGCAGTTCTTAACCCAGCTGCTAAAAAGGCTGTGGATCAGACATGTCCAGCCTGGAAAGCCTCTTGGAGAAGTTACAAACAGAGGTTTGCTGCTTGGTTTATACCTGTGCGGTTACAGAGGCAGAAGGGCCGCAGGGCTGCCACAGCGGCTACAAACTTCCCAGTGAAATGAGTGTTTATTATTATAGGTTTGATGCTGTTCCCAAAAGGACCTAATCAACAAGTAATAAGGCCTCAAGAGAGCAATTAGAAACCTGAACTTTAACTCCCTTATAACCACAGTGTAGAATGCAACTTTGGTTTGGGTTTGGGGTATGCAGCCTGATATGTTACCGAGGAAGAAATACTGAAAATCTGAAATACAAAATAACTGCAAATGAGTATTTGAATTTGAACAATGAGCTACAAGATTAGTTTCTGTGGCAGGGTGAATGCGTGCCTGGCAAAAAGCATTAATGGTTTGGGGGGGATTCATGCCCAAATATACAGCCTCTGTCATACCTGGTTTTTTTCAGTGCTTCTTCCTAGGTTTAGACAATCACCGAGAATGTTCGGTGCCTGCACACTTGCAGCATCTGCCCTCCTTTAAAAAAAAAAACCCAACATTACTTCAGTTTTCCCACTTGTTAAATAACAATAATATCTGCCTAATGCAGAAGCTTGAGATGTGTGGTTTGCTTGAAACTTGTTTTGAATACTTTGGATGGGTCATTTCAGACAGGAACTGCACATTAAGTAATTCTTGCCTTAGAAAGTCACGTGGCTACTGGAAAGCAAAAAATTGCATAAGAATACGTCTGCGTAGCATGGCGACATCAGTGAGTATTACCCAAGAGGGCTAATATTCCTTACTGCCTTCCCGAGAGTATGGAAGAAGCACTTGACTTTGCAGGTCTTTATGCAGAGCCATGGCAACGCTAACATGCACCCACAGATTGTTAACTTTTGTGTTATTTGAAACTTAAGAGGTGTGTTTCTAATTTACAGAGTTAAAGGGTTTTTTTCTTTTTTTTTTTTCAAATACCGTATTTGAAGGCCATTTCCACTCGCAGAACACGTGTCTGTATGTAGAGAAGAGAGCTGTGATTGTTACACATTTCCTTTTCAACAGGAACTATAGAGAGAAAGCAAATACTATGGCAATACAAGAAGCCAAGAAGAAAGAATTTCTCATGCACCTATAAGATTGGTTGTCCATTTTGGATTTCTTGGCTCTTCAGCAGCCTTAGTGGGTTTCCAGATGACGGCAGGATGAGCAGACCGACCTCTCTGTAGTGGTAGTCAGTGCCTTGTGAGATGCGTATAAAGTGCATAACGCTTTTTATGTTATTGGCTATTTCAAGTCCTCCCTTTCCAGTGAACATGGGGCTGGGGTAACTAAGCCTGCTGCAGTGAGTGACCTCAGCAAGCCTACAGCGTGCTTCTCCATTGTGTGTCCACCAGAACGGTCCCCGTTTGGCAGCGGCTTGATCCAAACAGGATGAAACTGATGCTGGCTGGCTGGGAGAAACACCTGGAGAAGTTGGCAGTGGCGATGTCTGCTGCTCCACTGACAAGGACAGCGTATGTCTTCCAACACGGCCCCTTCTGACCAACTCAAAGCTAGTATTTTTCCTGTTGTGCATTGTGAATGCAGAAGTAAAAATAATACTGAGTAAACAGTGAGAACCAGAAGAGGTATTGCTGTAAGGATGAAGCAGAAGTCCTGCTTAATTGTTGCTAGGAGAGAGAGCAGGCATTGCCCCTCACTGAAGTGAATGTCGTGCTAACAGGAATGATCAGCATCCAGTGGAAATGGGATAAAACTCTGGGAGCACACCGCAGAGCAGCGTCCAGGGGAGACACTTTAATATACTCTGGTTTTCTCTGGAAGGTACATAAAGCCAAGAGGCGCTGGCAGCATGCATATGGCCCAGCATGGCACTTGGCCATGACTGAATTTACATGCAGGTACACAAGGCTTTTGCAGTCAACAGTTACAGAGCTGTCAAGGTGAGGCCCTGCTCTGTTTTGGAGGTGGGAGCGCCAAACCTAGACCAGAGCCGCACACTTCCCACTCAGACTGGCAACTGGAGGTGCTGGTGGTGCTTCCACGGTCCTGTCCTGAGCTCGGGATGCCACGGCTTGGCGCAGGAGCCAGGAGGGCTCTGTCCCTGCCCGCCGCGGTGCCTGTAAGGAGAGGGGAGCTGAGCAGACCCAGGAGCTTGAAGATCGAGGTGAACTTTTAGATATCCCAGCCTTAAAGAAATTTAAGGTCTTGAAAAAGCTTCATTTGATATATAAAGTGGAGCCAGCAGAGGGAGTGAAATGCAGGGACACTGTGCTGTCTGTGGAGAAAGGAGCTGCTGGGGTCTTGATGGGGGTGCAGCTGGTTCAGTGACACTTCTCAAAACCCATAGTGTGGGTGCACCGGCTCAGTCCAGGGCCCCAGGTACGGCGAGTATGGATCAATAGAGGCAGGGTGCCACTTGTCGGAATGCAAGGTTGTCTACTGTGTCATTATCAATGTAAAAACTGATGATTTGAGGGCTAGCACTGTATGTTTCCAGTATGAAGAAGGTATCCAGAGGAACCTTAACTCCTCAAGTGATTCCTGTTCTGAAGGGGTTCTGAGGGCTGACCCCGTAAGTAGGTTCAAATGCTTTGTGTTTCTGCTGTTCTGGCAATGTTCTCATGGTCCTGTGAGTGACCGTGTAAAATACTGAGGAGAAGCCTAAAACTGAGCATGCTGATGTTGCTCCCTTATTCTCCTGTGCCTCCTAAATGTCCTGGTCTTGGCATTATCTTGGGCACTAAATGTGGATAGATATGCTTACAAATAGCTTCGTGCTGATTTCTTAGTTAACTTCTTCAAAAATAGGAATTGTGCAAATGGATTAGTTCTTCAGCATCCACTTAGGATTTTTTTTAGATTCATCTTTAATGTGCCTTCAAAGACAGAAATACAATTTCCTCTTTCGATTGAGTGTTAGCCATCTTTGCTCACCATTTGATTACAGGAGATAGGAAGTGATCTTTATTAAACCATTTACTAATGTGTGAGCTTCCTCCTAGCTACTTCTGAAGGAGAACTGGCAGGAAAATGCCAACTTTAGTGGTCGGAGACCAGTGTGGGACTTGGACTGAGAGACACACACAGTCATTTTAGAGTTATTCTTCCAGGGCGTTCGCTGCATAGATTAGACCGGATTTGTTTCCAGTGTGTCTGTCTAGGGATGGTGGCTGGAACGGGCTGTACATTTGGAACCTCTTCAGATGTATCACTGTCTAAAAGTGAGTTGGTCTGACTTGCACTCCCTTCATCCCAATTTGTGATCAATCTGCTCATGAAATCCAGAGTTTAGGACATTATTCTCATTTACCTTGGCTTTTAATTTATTTTAGCTTTGTAATGTTTTCAGTTAGCGTTTGATTGCATACGTGCCAGTATGTGATAAATATTGGGAACTGACAGTGCTCTTCTAGTCCAAAATGCCTGAAAACTTTTGCTATATAGGGTGCAGCTAATGGGTCCGTAATAAGTTTATCTCAGCAATTCCTACTCATTGACCATACTAGGAAGAGTTGGAATTGATGGAGCTTTATGAAAGGCATTTAACGCTAGTGTATCAACAGGCAAGCTGTGTGATATGGGTGTCTGGTGACCCGTTAGCTCTGATTCTCTTTTCACTGGAAAAGAAAATTCAATGCAGAGGTAGTTTGGGATACAAAATGCAATGTGAATGGCCAGCAGCATCCCAAAAGTCAATGTAAGGGTCTCCCGGGTCTGTAATATCATTCCAGTAACCAGGTGTTTGGAGCTAGACTTCTCGCTTTGCAGGGCTGTTGAGGAATTTCCAACTTTTTACAGTCTCCTCTTTCCAGTATCCCATGTAATTTTCAACCAGAAACTATTCATATAGTTGTATACACTATATGCTTTGTTTTTGAAAAGTCTTTGAACGTGTGTGTTTCTACACCAATTTTCAAAGAAACATTTCTTTTAGCAAAATACAAAAACATAACAAGTTGTTGGTCTCAATAATTGTGTTGAATACTGTGGAATTAGCTTAAAATAAGTTTTTCCTCCTTGAAATGAGATTATATTTGTGCTTGGATCAAGCAATTCTGCACCAGTCTTGAACTTGTTAAAGATGAAAATCAGAATAACCACTGCAATATTGAAAAGCTAAAATGAGAACAAAATGGCATTCGGCCAATGTTTATGAATCACAGAATATGATCATGAAATCATAAGAATAACCACCAAAAGGTAAATAAATTACCCAGCCTACTACTTATTTTCATGTACAGTTTGACACAAAAGCTGAAGCCATGAATGATTTATACCTGTTTTAACAATAATACTCGTTTTCCTGAAAGATGGTCAGCACTCAGGCTGCTGTGGGCACCATGCCAGTTGTTGAAAGGTTAATGTCTCAGCAGCAATACATTAAATTATGAATTATACCAGTCCCAAAATGGACGGTTATTAGCTCAGTATGTTTAATTAGCCCGGCTCGAACTTTGCCATCTGCTAGCACTGCCCATCACTAATGCACGGCCATGTGGAATAGGAGGGTTGGAAATAAGATGCCAGAAGCAGGAGACCTTCCGCTTCCACACAGCCTCACCTCACCTGCTGAGACTGCTTGGGATGCCAGCCCTCTGAAATCCTTGGTAGGTCCAAAGGCCAGCCCTGGGGATGTCCTCCTTGGTAACAACCAAGCTGGTGCCCAGACTCCGAAAAGGAGACTGTGCCTGCCGCACAGACCACACTGAATGTTGCAGAGAGTTCAGGAGTGCACGTAAAACTCATCTCGTTATCTCCCGAGTCCTTAGGGACAGTTCTTCTGCCAAAGCATTTGAGTGATGCATGTAAGTTCTCATTAGAGTTGCATCCTGGTTACATCACAGACCTTACCATGAGAGGAAAAGGAAGAAACGTGAGGGCCCAACATGTACCTGAGCAATGAATGTGCCAGAAAAAGCGGAGCTTTCTTAGGGAGGGCTGTGGAGCTGCCGTGGCCGGAGGCACTGGCAGCATTGCGATGGCTGGGTCTGGAACGGCAGGGCATCCCGCAGGCCAGCACTTGGATATGTAGGAAGCAACAGCTCATGGTTTTATTCACGTAGCATCTCTTGCCAATAACTGCACAAGGCTACAATATTTATTTTTTCAATAAATATTTAAATTTTACTTCTTTGCTTATTTATTTTTTTAAAAGAACAAACAGTGAATTCTGTTGATTTTTTTTATTAGTTAAGATTAGATTACACGTTTAAAATATGATGCACTAAGTATTACCGTAAGTAATTATTCACCATTATTATGAGGGTGGTTTTGGGGGGCTATGTGTTAAAACTCAGGTCAGAAGCGTGCCCTGGGAAGTGGAATGTACAAACACAGGGGAAGAACCGAAGTTGTAAGAAGCCAAACACAGTCTTATTTTTAATTTTTCTTTTTCTAGGTAGGATAGCCTTGCCAAGGAGGAAAGGAATTTGGACAGACTTAATATACAGCCTGTGCAGCTTCCACTAGCTGGACACTAAAATGAAGAGAGAGTTTATTCATTCCCATCCCAACACAGCCCACCAGAATTAAAAGACATTTTAAGCTACAGGGGAGATTGGGTCAAACACTTACTAATCCACCCCAATCTGTCCACATAAAGAAGCCCATTTGATTCCTCTGGCTATCAAGTCTCCACGTTTCTGTGTTGGATGTGAAGAGTAAAGAAAGAATCTGGCAGAAATTAGAAGGCTTCCAAGACAACACCAGGTAGAGACTCAATTCCTTTTTCTCAGTTTTCTTACAGTAATTATTTCTTCTTCTCCCCTTGAGTTTTTGCTGATTCCCTCTTCTTCACATTAGTAAAGCCTCTGCACGCGTACTTCTGGAGCAGGTGGCATGGTTGGAATATCGGAGCAGTATGTATTAGAGTAAAACCTGCAGATGGAAATAGAAAGTAAATGGAAGATGAACTGATCAGAGGAAAGGCAAAGGATGGAGGAGATAAAATAAAGGGAGGGAAAGACAAGAATAATACCTTGCCTGTGTACTACAGTAATTTTTTATTGTTATATGGTGTCCAGGGTGTCCAATATCTGTTTTACTGAACAAATAGAAAAAAGAGTTCTCAGCCCCAAACAGCCAACATATTAATTTATAGTGTGACAGCCTGATGAAACAAGTAGTCAGGCCAGTGCAACAAGGAGTAATTTAGTGCTTGTGGAGCATGAGTTACTTTACTTTGGTGTCCACACATGTGTATGCCATCAGATGGAAGTCTCTTGGGTTTGTAATAAGTTACTGTAGAAGAAGAAATTCTCTTTCAGGAAAGTTCTGAGTGAGGGGGGGTGTCTGAGGGCACGGGTGTTTTATCTGGAGGAGTAAGGAGGCTGCCATTTCAATACAGCGTGAGAGCAGGGGTGACAGCCTGCAGCACAGCCCGGCAGCACAGGCGCGAGGGAGCACTGCCAGTCCCCCCGACCAGGGTGCGGGGACGCTCGCAGTGGGCCAAGACGTGGTGGAGAGGAGAGAGGAAAGAAAAGGAGTCAGGAGCAAAAACCGGAGCATTTGCTCTGAGCCATCTAGAGCTGGAGTTTCTAACGAGCCATCCAGATGGGACAGCGAGG
This sequence comes from Cariama cristata, assembly GCF_000690535.1. NCBI lineage: Eukaryota > Metazoa > Chordata > Aves > Cariamiformes > Cariamidae > Cariama > Cariama cristata. The sequence continues at coordinate 3,069 of NW_009631090.1, read as the reverse complement.
AGATGACCTGAAACAACACGCTCGAACGGGAGAGGGTTCCAGTGCAGACGCAAACCTGCCGTGACCACAGAACCAGGGGAGCAATAGCAAAGTTGTTTTCTAACTCAGTGATTGCCACTTCAATTGTAGTTTTATTCCAAAAGCAAATTCCAAAGTTTTATGTCCATAAAGGTTTAGACATAAACAAGAAAGAAGTCAGAAAAGTGGTATGTACTGTATAAACAGTTCCACTTTATAATTAATGGTGGAGATCAGGGGAGCAGGAATAGCTGTGCATGTGTGGTCATTCAGATTTACTGTTGGTCTTATTAAAACCTAGTTCTGCAATAATTTTATGCCCAGGTAGGGGCAGAAGGAGAGCAGGATGCCCCCAAGCAACCCATAAATAGTGTGGTGAAGACAAAGTGTTTATTACTTAGCTTCACAAAGGCTCTGTAAGTGCTCTCCCAGGGTATGTATACTCGTACCCCAGATGCCAATTCTGCAAATTAGCATTATTTCTCAAAATACTATGTAAACAGAAGTCATTTGAATACTTGATTTCATCAGAGAGACGGAGTCACACGTGGAAACGTCAGTATCTTTCCTTCCCTTTTGCAAAGTGAGCAGAGGTTTTCACTGCCTGTCTTTTTATTTCTCTTAGACTATCGTTACTGATGAAAAAACTCGGCAGGGTCTGGGATCTTATACAGAACTCATTCTGCAGGATTTTGTCCCATCTCATTGCCCCGTGCCCTCTTAAGAGCAACTCTGGGGCATAATCTTTCCCACTTACCACTAAAGTGTGCTGTTTTGAATCTTCTGTTTAACAGTTTAAATTGCTATGCCAAAAGTTATTTCATGGCTGAGCCACATATGGAATTACAGGAATCTGAGATCCTATCAAATTAACTTTGGGATGTCCCGTTTTCCTAAGTAGAAAAGCCACCAGTAAGTTCAGCTCAGGTTTTGCTGATGGGCTCTTATTTTATCATTGTGCATCCTACAACTAGTAAGCTGTTCAAATTTTAGAAACTTTCACAATTCTTTTAATCCATTTTTGTATTGCATTTCATGTAGAAACAGATACCTTAGTTAATAGGATAACAGTAAAACAGAGTGAGAAAGACCCATAAAATAATCTTTAAGTGATGAAATCCTTTTCCTAGATAAAACATAACATGTAAGAAGGTGAATATTTCAGGATTTTCCAGGGCTAAAAGCAAGTGTCGCGTTTTAAGGATGCCTGTCTCTCCTGTTCAGTGGGATAAAGATACACATCTAATACGGAATTTTGCAGGATATTGGACTTTAACATCCTTACATTAGAAAAGTTGCCACTGGCCAGGGGGTCAGTGCAAGAAGGTGCTGCATTTGCTGGGAGGGAGAAAGCACTTTTCTAGCAGTTAATTTATTTTTTAATCATAATTGTTTGGACCTGCTGATGTTTTGAATTGCAAGAATCAATTCCACAGAAATAGAAAAGGAAGAAAAGGGCAAGTGAGCATGATCAGTGGTGCACTGTAAACGGACATGGTTTTGCGGTACTCCATGCAGCCGTCGTCTGCGTGTCTGGAAACACGTCAGGAGAATTTACACCAACATCACGCCTTACATGCTCTGCTCCCTCATGGCGAATTAGTAGTATTCCCATTCTGCAGGCTGGGAAAATAGGACAAAAAGTGGAGTGAGTTTTGAAGTCCACCCTCACATGCCTTCATTTTTGGGCACTTCTAGCGTACCCTGTGTACTGCTCTGGCTGATCCTTCAGAGCAGACAGCAAGTCTGTGGCAGAGCTAGGAATAGATGCCAGGCCCTTGTTCCAAGTCCCAGATCCTCAAGAGTATTTTTAGGCACTTAATACCATTAATTTCATACTCTTTTTGGCCAAGGATCTTAGAAATAAGATCATGCTTCCTCCTGAAATAATTTTTAAAATCATACTTACGGGCTCTTGGACAGGGTTTTTTTTCCAGGGATCGTGTACAGTTTAGCCCTATTTAGGAACAACTAGGCTTCAGAATCAGTTTTGGGAAGAGTTCTGTATGGACTGTGCTTTTGTGCAGCCCCAAAGTATGACTGAGGATACAGAGGAGATGGTGCAGGGTCTTTGTCTTCTGCAGGGCAAACAGTACCTGTTTGAGAGGGGCTTTGGCAGAGGGCAAGGGAGGGCTTCATTTAATGGCCGTACGCTTCAGGTTCCGTTTTTGCTGTCTCCAAAAGGCAACATTCTGTGCTTCTGTATCCTCTTTATTTTGGTTGCAACTTCCTTCTCTCAAACACAAAATCTTTTGCGTTTAAAATACGGCGAGACCACTGTTCACCAATATTTCAGTTCAGATGACGCTAGGACACAGGGGGCACCCAGAAGCCCCAAGGACAGCTGGCCTACGATGCGCCGGAGCTTCCCCAGCCGCAGAGGCGCAGCCCTTGCTCAGGCAGCTCACGCTGGCGTGTTAAAGCTGGCTGAAAAGGTATAGAGAAACACACAGATTTCTACATGCGATCATATTTTTATCGTGCTAGCTTGGCAAACCCAGTTGAGGCCCTGCTCCTGCATCCTATCTATTATTAATTAATTGATTTCCTATAAGCTCATTATTTAGTTCGCTGTGACTTCCTCACAGCGTGCACAGCTTTGCAGACCACAGAAAACAGTTCCCGTCACAAAGTGCAAAGACGTGGAAAACGCCAAGTCAAGCAAGGGCCAGAGAGCAGCACAAGCAGCAAACCAGCGAGCGGCCAGGCCGCGGCACGCTCATGCCCAGGTTAGCCTTCTCCTTTTGGTTACACGCCCCAAGATCACGACAGCTTTTGCTGTGCACCCTCCGTCCCCTCATCCCCACAGTCGCCCGTTTCGCCTGTCCCACACACCTGTGGCCACGTCCAGCCCACATCCCTCCCTGTGGACAGCCGCTCATCGGATGAATTTTCCAGTGACTCCCCTGTCACTACCGCAGGAAGAGAGGGTCTCCAGGAGGCTTCCAGGGGGCTGGTGCCAGGGCAGCCAGGGGCTGCCGCCGTGGGGGACGGGGAGCCCTGTGCGGAAGGAGTGCGGCTGCCCCGGGGCGAGCGTGGGCGAGAAGGGTC
>NW_009631089.1:2384-3195 GCF_000690535.1 Cariama cristata | reverse complement strand
CCCTCCGGACCATCCGGCAGTCCAATGAGGTAGGGAGCCAGGCACATCCATCCCCCCTGCCCCTGGCTGGACCCTAAGAGAGGTGTAGCCACCCCCCCCAGGGTGTCCTTTTGGGGGGAGCAGAGCCTTCCCCATCCTCGCTTGGAGAGGACCCTGCTGGAGGAAAGACCCTGCGTGCGTGGGGTTGTGGGGCTGGGGAAGGGGCAGCTCTCCTCACCCCCATTCCTGCCCCACAGGAGGGTCCTGGGGAATGGCTCACGCTCGACTCCCAGGTCATCATGACCGACAACGAGATTTCGGGCACCAAGGACCCCACTTTCCATCGTATCCTCCTTGACACTCGCTTCGAGCTGCCGTTGGGTGGGTACCATCCCCAGGTACCCCAGGACCGGGGTCCATCCTTCCTTGCCCCGAGCCCCAAGGATGCTCATGAGCCCCGAGGTTGGGGCTGGGGCTCTAATCCTGTAGCCCCAAAAGTTGGGTGGCTTTTTTTGAAGGGGTGGGGTGTCTGCGTACCAATCGGGATCTTTGCCCTTGCAGATATCCCCGAGGAGGAGGCCAGGTATTGGGCCAAGAAGCTGGAGCAGCTCAATGCCATGCGGGACCAGGACGATGTAAGTCAGTGCAGAATCAGGCCCGGGCTGGGCAGGGAGCAGCGGTGCTGCGGGCAGGCCGCCCTCACCGGCCCCTCTCTCCCCAGTATGCCTTCCAGGAGGAGCAGGAAAAGCCTCTGCCTGTTCACAGCTCCCAGTGCTGTAAGTGCTGACCCATCCCTGCCCCACTGCGGGACCCAGCCCCCCGCCCCATCCCC
>NW_009631089.1:0-2114 GCF_000690535.1 Cariama cristata | reverse complement strand
GATGGGGCTGGTCGGTGGGGATACTGGCAGAGGGGTTTGGGGGATTTGGGGTGGCAGGTCAGTTTGTCCCAACCCCTGCCTCAGTTTCCCCTTCTGTAATCACGCCAGGGCCATGCACAGCCTGGCACTGCCCCACGCACAGCTCAGTGTCTCTGTGCCCAGCCCCAGACCCTGTCCCCTGTGCAGTTCAGTGCCACCGTGCCTAGCCGTAGCACTGTCCCCAGCCTGCGTGGGTGTCACCGTGCCCAGGCACTGTCCCCAGTGCCACCATGCCCATCCCTAGGCCCCATCCCCATCCTGCCTGGGTGCTGCATTGCCCAGCCCCAGTCCCTGTCCCCAGCCCAGCTCAGTGCCAATGTGCCCCATCTTGGGCACTGTCCCCAACCCATCTCGGGGCACCGTCCCCAGCCCAGCTCAGTACCACCGTGCCCGGGAGATGCTGCTTCCTCCCAGCCAGCTCCTGTTGCTGCCCTGGAGCTGCTGCCATCCTTACTGTCTCTGCCCCTTTTTTTTGTAGGCAACTGGAATTATTTTGGCTGGGGAGAACAGCAGAGTAAGTATCCTGTCCCCTCCTCTCCTCCCAGCCTGGTGGTCCCCAGCGCATCCTCCTTTGCCGTGCCGTAGCCTGGCCCGGGGCTCAGGGGACCTGGAGGTCGGGTCCAGCCTGCGGCCTCGTGCTGTGGCTCTGTGCTGGGTGAGAACAAAGGCACCGAGTCCCCTGTCCTGGCCAGGGCTGTGCCCACGGGCTGGTGGGGACATGGCACCGTGAAGCTCTGTGACACCTCGGGGTGCGCTGGTGGCAATGAGCAGCTCGGGCTTTGCCTCTGTGGTGGGACATCAGTGGGGCAGAGGGAGGGTCCCCATACCCTGTCCTCCTCTTCCTCCCTTCTGTATATCCCATTTACCGCCTTTGCCCTCCCCTTGTCCCCCCAAAACCCCTTTCTGCAGAGGGGAACACGTGCAGCTTGCCCCTCACCCCTTCCCGGGTCCATCCCCCCAGCATGGTCCCACAGTGGTAGGGACACGGGGGTGGCAGTAGCGGAGCCGTGCCGGGTACGGGGCAGATTTGGGGCATCCCAACAACAGCCACGGGACCATCCTCTCTCCCACTCACTGTGGTCCCTTACAGATGATGACCCCGACAGCACGGTGGACGACCGGGACAGCGATTACCGCAGTGAGACCAGCAACAGCATCCCACCGCCATACTACACCACCTCCCAGCCCAACGCCTCCGTCCACCAGTACCCCATGAGGCACCAGCAGCAGAGCTCCCGCGACTCCTACACCGACTCCATGCAGAGCTACGAGATGGACTACTCAGACCAGCGTCCCATCAGGTAGTGTCGGCACAGCCACCTCCCCCCGCCACCCCGGGACCTCCTCTCTCAATCCGTCCCCACAACTGGCAGAGGCCAACGGGTCCCCGGGGGTGACGCCAAGGACGGCACTCCCAGGAGTGGTGGGTGACAGAGGGAAGGATGCTGAGGTGAGGAAGAGGGGGATGATGCTGGCCCCAAGGCTTTCTTTCTCACTGGAAAGTTTTCAAGCTCTTTTGGGTCTCCGCCCTCCTCGGTCCTTGCTGGGCTTTGGGACCCCCAAACCCCGGCTGTCCTTGCCGGGAGCCGAGCTAGCGGGGAGCGGCCTGGCTGGGGACACAGATGTGGGTGTAGGCAGAGCCGCGGGCGGGGACACCTGCCGGGTCCTTTGTCCCTGCGGTCCCAGCATGGCCCAGTTCCTCGCCAGCACCCAGCCCAAGGTGCCGGCCCCAGCCCCGTCCACCAGGACAGAGCCTCCCTGCTGACGCGACACCCAGAATTTTGCTGATCGTCTTCCTCTCCTCCCCGGCAGACGCTATGGTAGCGTAGACTCTGCCGCAAACGGACGCAGCGACGCTGAGTCCGCTTCCGAGTCGAGCACGCCCAGCCGTCCCTTGAGAGCAGGCGGGCCCTAGACCTATCGGATAGGTGGGTCGCTACCTCGTCGCGTGCCGTGTGCCGTCGCAGAGTGCTGTGGTCGGTCCTTGCAGCCGTGGTGAGGCCAACACCAGTCCCGGCAAGGGCGGCCTCATGCCGCTGCAGGGTCCCCTTCTCCCCATCCCGGATCGTTTTGCA
>NW_009631088.1:711-15714 GCF_000690535.1 Cariama cristata | reverse complement strand
GCCGCACAAAAACCTCACCGAGACCCAGGTACCGCGGCCCCGGGCATCTCGCACCCCCGCCTGCCTGTCTGTGTTTTCCTTGCAGTACGTGGGTGCTGGGGGTTACCACCATCTTTCCCTCTCCCCCGCCAGCTGTTCAACGAGATTTACCCGGTGTGGACTTACTCGTACCTGGTGCTGCTGTTCCCGGTGTTCCTGGCCACGGACTACCTGCGGTACAAGCCCGTGGTCCTGCTGCAGGGCCTCAGCCTCATCGTCACCTGGTTCATGCTGCTGTATGCCCGGGGGCTGCGGGCCATCCAATTGCTCGAGTTCTTCTATGGGGTAGGGACTGCCACTGAGATTGCCTATTACTCCTACATCTACAGTGTTGTCGATGTCGACCTGTACCAGAAGGTCACTAGCTACTGCCGGAGTGCCGTCCTGGTGGGCTACACGGTGGGCTCGGTGTCCGGGCAGCTCCTTGTGTCGCTGGCACGATGGTCCCTCTTCAGCTTGAACGTTATCTCTTTAACCAGTGTATCTATTGCCTTTGGCATAGCGTGGTTCCTGCCAATGCCACAAAAAAGCCTTTTCTTTCACCACGTCTCAAGTCAGCAGCTCAGTTCGGAAACGAAGGTTGTGGACTGTAAAAACAGATCAAGTGTCCAAGATCAGCCCGACGTGCAGAGGACACCCGGCTGGGAGGATGAGACAAAAGTTCCCTTAAACCAGGAGGGTCGTTCACCACAGAAACAGGTGAGTTGTGCCCTGGGTTTACGTAAGTAGAAGATGCGATAGTGATGTGGTTGTTCTGCATATATGTGTATGCATCATATGTGCATACGTGTACACAGCAGTAGAAATGTAATATCCAACAGCAAGAAGTATCCCTTTGCTTATCCTGCTTCCTTATTTATGGCACAGGAAAACTTATTCCTGGCTTCCTTTTGCTGATTGATCATGGTAGGCTGCTCCTTAGTTTTTCTGAAGTTGTTCTGCATGTGTCACAAGGCTGTGGTTAAAATTCTCTGGGCATAAAGTTGCCATTCAATGGTACAAAGCATGGGACATCTCTGGGGTACTAAACATTGTGTATATGTCCAAATTCTGTGTGTGCTTCTGGATGTACTTTGTGACTTACAGAAAAGAGGCAATTCTTCCTGTACATGTGCTTTGAAAATACTTGTTAATTCAACTATTGCATAAGTTGTGCAGGAATAAGCTGTGTAGTAATTGGGTATTATCTTACGGTCCAGGAAGGAAACTGCAGTAGTCCTTGAGAGCACTTACAGGCTGACATTGATTAGTTATAAATGGACAGAATACAGATAAATTGCAGGGAAATGCTTCTGCATAATAACAGCTTAAAGCAGCCCACGAGAGCGCCAAGGTAGTAGCCCGACTTGTGACTTTTGTGGGCTACGTAACTTTTAACAAAGTCATTTGTACAGAAACAAGTGTGCAGGTGCCTTTGTTTGGTGGCAGGATATGTTGGTTCCCCCGAGGTGACAAGCGAGCAGCCCCCAGCATTGAGGCCCGATGGGTGTGTGTCGTTGCCTGCTGGGCAGGTCTCTGCCATGCTGCTTCAGGTAAGGCACGTGTCCGGAGAGCCTGCCATGGCACGGGCATTTGAGGCCCTGGGGAGGTTGTGCTCATTCTGAGAAAAGCCAGAAGGTAAGTGCGGCTGTTGGTTTAGTCAGCTAATGGGTATTTCACTTAGCAAGTAAGCCTTGGCTGGGGTGGGGTGGAGGAGGCAGCATCCAAGACTGCTTTCAGCCTCTTCCAGCCTCTTCTAGCTACAGCTGGGAATTAAAGGTATTAACGTTCCAGGGACCACATCCAGCACGATCTTGTGTGAGCAAAAGTATTTTTAACCATGTTGTATTTGCATGCGGAAGGGTATTTGTTAAACGAGACAATTCTGTGCTAATAATGACTGAGGTATTAATATAACTTATCCATCCTTTTTGTTTATCTTGCTTCTATCCTGTGAGAGCAAGGGTGGTTCCAAACTAATGGTGAAAATTTTTAAAAAGGAGCAAGTACACTTGCATAACTCTCCAGAGCTCAGTTATACCAGGTGCTAAAAGCTGAGGAGCATTGGCCTGTGATGATAGTCCTTCTTACTAAGGCAAAGGCAACCATATTTCATGAACATAAATGAATGGCTGTACAAATAATTGTACTGAAGGAGCACTGCCAGGTGATGGGACGGCAGATGGGTCTTTCTGCCTTGTCAGGCACATGCTTGAGTTGAATGTGCAAAATCAGTTTTTCCAGCGTATCTGACAGTTTCCTTCCCTGTTTTTCCTGCAGCTGAGCCTGATCTTTGTGTAAAACCTTCTGTGTGGGAGTTGCATTGCTAAACTCTCATTGCGCCAGGCTGACCTCTTCCTGTGTTGTTTTGTTGGGCTCTGGAGGATCAGTGTCCACATGCGGAGCAAGCATTTTGTCATTGGCAAATCACCAGTGGGACCGCATCGTGTTCAATAAAGATGCTTAGAAATCATTGGAACTTTGAGGGGTGGGAAAAAAAGGAGTTCAGGACAGCGTTAGACTATGGTCTTTGTGGGTTTTAGTAGAAACACCTTAAAATGAGTTTTATTGCTTGTGGAGAGCAGTCTTTCCCAGGCACACACTGCACAGTTCCCCCAGGGAAAGGGCATGCCTCCAAGAGCCCAAAGTTGCTGTGGCTGTCCAGAAACTGCTCTAAAACTGGATGTGCAATTGCTCAGTCCTGTGTCAGGACTGTGTGTTTCCCTGCAGGGAATCCAGGTTCATGAGGGCTAGAGCCTTGGGGGCTCTGCCCAGTCTCAGGTGAAGTAACTGCTGCTCTGAACTTACACAAGAAGGGTCTTGCCTGGCTACAAAGACTCTGTACATGTGTGTACAGCAATGTCTACAAAGTAAAGACATGCTCGTTTCCTCTGCTGCTGCTGGCATAAAGTGGTTAGGAACAGCACTGTAATAGCCTGTATATAAAGGGAATTTTCTTTTGTTGTCATCCCCTGTTGCTACAACTGATCTAATTTCAAATTTTTTTTCAAACCACTTCATGGGTATGCACCCTTTCATGCTCTTTCTAGAAAGATTTGGAGGGGAAAGCTTCGTTTTTATCTCATGCCATTTGTCAGAGTGCTTGTATATACGGGAGCTGCCACTTGTGATAGCAGTGTCTGGTGGAAGTACTTTCTTCAGATCTCCAGGCAACATCTCTCGCCTTCTCAGAGCCTTGACGAATGTTAACAGGGGTAGAGTGTGGCGTAATGAGATGACAGCTTTGAATATTTGTAATCTCTGAATGCTAGTACTGAAGAAAATCGACTTATTTGTGGGGAAGTATACTCATCTGGTGGCTTTCATGTCCTCTGCACTGCCGAATTTGGTTGAATTTGGATCGGGACTTAAAAGTGTCAGTGATGGCTTTTGCCTTCGTGATTTGAATGACCGGCTTCTGATCCTGTCTTGTCAAAGTGGATATTGTATCCTGTTCTGCTGTGTCTCTTCTCGCTGGTACCCTTCAGTTGCTTATGTAGTACTTGTGACTAGCAGTTACTGCTCTCTGCTTGAGAGAGCCAGAGATCAAGGGGTGCTTGGGACTGAACCCTTCCTCTGCATGTAAGGGGATGGCCCTGGCTAGGGCAGAGACCAGCTGCTGAGACTGCAGAATGGGGAAGCTTTTTATTCATTAGTCTGTGGAGGTTTGTGTCCAGGAGTGGTAGTGTCACTCACCAGTGATCAGACCACTTAAAGGGGGCAATTTTGTGGAGCAGTGTGAATTACCTATAAACAAAGATTAACATTTCTCTCCTCTTCCTTCTCCAATCTATGCAGGAAGTAGACTTTGTAAAGGTGCTCAAAGATCTCTGGCAGGACTTCTTGCAGTGCTATTCCTCCCGGACCATGCTCTGCTGGTCCGTGTGGTGGGCGCTGTCCACCTGCGGCTATTTCCAGATCGTCAACTACGCTCAGGGCCTGTGGGAGATGGTGCTGCCTTCTCACAGCACGGAGATCTACAACGGTGCCGTGGAGGCAGTCTCGACACTGCTGGGTAAGCTTCTGGTGTAGCTCCTGCCCTGCTGTGAGAAAAGAAATGCTTAGTGTCCCTCAGAGTCACCAGAGCATGGTTTGGAAGTGTCTTGCGTTCCCCCAAGCACGCAGGAGGGGCAACCCCAGCATTCAGGGTGAGTCTGCCCTGACGTGCACAGGTATGGTGCTCAGTGTTGAGTTAGTTGCTGGGCGCAGCCCTAATTCTTGTAATCCAATATGTAGGTGTTTAAAGGAGCCTCCAAAGTCAATCTCCATGCTGAAGTATTTGGCAGAAGGCTCCAGGCATGCAACTGACTCTGTGTTCTTGGCTGTCACTATGGCAGTGGGGTTTTGCTTGTGTTAACCACTGAAAGTCAGACTAAGGGTCCTATGGGTTTATTGCTCTATTGTTTGTGGTTTTTTTTTCACTGGCAGTGCTGGGAGCATATGCGTGTTTCCTGTAAGCATGCAGCAAGCCACATTTAGTCAATTCAGCACTGTTAAACAGCAAAGCTATTAAGATGAAAGAAGTTGCTTGACTTGAAAGGGACAGGTAGGTCAGTCAAGGCAAACATTTGCTTATTAAGTTGTTTAATACTGTTCCATTACCAGAACTAGGACAATACCTTTTTAATATATCTAACATACCCTTACAGAGGCTTTCTAGGTGTTGCTACAGTATGTTCCTTTCCTTTGATGGAGTCATCATTCCACCATCTGGTATGGACATTACCTATGGGGGTTGCAAAAGAAACCAAAGTACTTGAGCAAGGAAGGCTTAGTACTTTCTTCAGCATGCTCAGCCTCCTCTTGGTGTTCAGTGGGAAGCTGTGGCTGTTTTATTGTTGAAAAACTGTTGTACCACCCATTGTTAGTTGGGTCTGAAACTGTCAGCAAGTTGATTCTGAAGGCTTTGGCTATTAAATCTTATCTTTGGTGTGCTAAACCTGCACTTTAATAGCATGCAGTCACACACTGTTCCTCTGCTCTAGTATGATGCTGTGGCTCTTATTTCTTGTTTGATTTGGCTTCCTCTAGCATCCTGCCTTGGTCCCAGGAAGGAGAAGAATCAGTAGCAAGGGAAAGAAGACCCATAGCTTGGCCAAATGTCAGCAGATTTAAAAAATGAAGAAAAAAGGAAGATGTATTCTTCAAACCTTATTATGTTATTATGTACATCTTTGATATCAAGGTCGTTTTTGGTTTTTTTGAAGACTTGTGAACAATGGACCTATTGGAAGGAAAGGTGGTTGGCCCTAAATTCACGTAAATTTGAAGTTTTTCATTTCCCACTTTGTTTGTTTTTTTTTTTTCTCTAGTATCATTTTTATAAATGATTGAATCATTTTGGGTGATGTTTTCTGAAAGCAAAATAGCCTCTGTGTGTGAACTGCTCAAAAGACAGAATGAAAAAATCGTTCAGGTTGACACAGATTCATCGCTTGGAACAAGTGAAGTTTAGTGAAGTAATAATGTCAGCTAAAAGCTTGGAGTGTATAACAGGACTGGAAGGGACCTGTTAAGGATGAGCATCCAGTGACCTGACTTCCTAGGCACTAGTGCAAATGCTCTAACTTCTTCTGATTTCCATTTTGAATTTACTAATGAGCAGTTAATTTATCTCTGATGTCATGACAAGGTTGTATTTTAGCACAAAATCTTTGCTCTGGGCCAAAGAAGCCAAGTTTTTCTAGTTGTTCTTTGGTAAAGTTAAGCTCTTTGTTCACTCTGTCATCTTACTAGCCCCTCTTTGCATCTGGTTTGAGTTGCGTTCTTTTTGAAGGTGGATGACGGGAGCTGTACTCAGCTTTGTTCAGTGAGGCCTCAGACTTGTAGAAGAACATGCTGTTCACTCTTCTTCCTTTACTGGAAGTACCTTTCCTGGTGCCTCCCAGATCTGATCTGCCATTTCCATGGCTCTTAATCATTCTGTGCTCAGTTATGAGCAATGTTTGGCAACCTTTGTGACAGATGCTGTGGCCACCCCTGCGTGTGCTGCCCTGCAGAAGGGTTTAACTTGAGCATGGTGATGCATGCTGCTGTCAGCTTCCTGCCTTGGGCAAGATAAGTCATATAGCTTCTAGTGAGTCAAGAAGGTCAACTGACTGTTAGGCTGCATCCCTGCACCTTCTTGGGAATGTAGCAATCCTTTATCAGATAGGGTTCTGAAACAGCTGGATCAGCTGTAGATGTCTAATTGCAGAACACAGATTGTATATCATGTCATAGTTAGGTGTCAGGCTGATATAAACTTGAGACATAGGAGAAGTACAACTTCATGAGTTGCCATGAGATCCCATGTGTGTTCCTAAATTTCAGAATTGCTGAAACAGTAGAAAGAAGGTTCTGGAATTTAGCTTGGTTTTGCATCTCGGCGTTTTGCTTCTGGGAGAGCCAGACTTTCAAAGAGCAAAATGTCAGTCGGGTAGTGTCACAGCAGGCACTGGAAAGAAGAGTTTAGTGGGGGGAAATTATCTCCTTTCCCTTGGCACAGCTACTTTCTTCACTGGTCTGCAAGATTTATATGAGGTCTGACAGGGTTGCAGGCTGGTACACACTGATGGTACATACGGAGTCTTCATGTGCTTGAAGGATTTCTGAGATAGCAGCCCAGCTAAGGGCTACAAAGAGCTTAGATGCTGTACTGTAGCACTTCTGTACAGTGGTCAAATGCTGAATACAATCCTGTTTTTCAGAGACATCCAGCAAACCTCCCTTTGTCAGTATGCTGTTTGTCTAGTTCGCTGTCTACTGCAGCGTCATTTTGCTGTTGGTTGCTATTTGGCTTGTTTGCAGAACAAGGCCTACTTCAAATGAGAATTTTCTTGGAATGTAATGTGTATTTGGGCTTCTCAGTAGTTACAACTGTGAAAGGGCGTGAAACACGCCTTGTCTGCTCATTTAGTTCCATGAAATACCACACACTTTCCATCTTGTGGTCTGTCTTTGCCCTCCATCCCCCCTTCGTAACATCCAGCAGAAGTTACAAGCCTGTTCTGGTTGTAAAGGAATCTTCTTGCACAATCAACAGTGTGTGACTGCAGCTTGCAGTCAGGCTGCATCCCGGGAGACGTGGATTTGGACCCCTGCTCTTACTTTTACAGCACAGCATGAAGATGATGGTAAATGTAGGGCTTTTTTCTGCCTCCTGGGAGAGAGCTTTAACAGCTGTGTATCAAAGTGGGTAGTGTTCCTCCCCCCTACCCACCCTAAAGTGCCACAAAATAATTAGCTGAGTGCTTTGGAGAACCAGGGTTTGCATTTCTGTGTAACCCAATTGATAACACTGCTACAGTCAGGCACAAAGTACTGAGTGGCAGTGGTCTGAGTCGTGGGGCTCTTGTGCTACTGAAGCCGGAGAGGAGACTTCAGAGACAGTCAGCATTGATGCTTTCCCCACTCCCCGCCCCGTTCCTGTAAAAGTGAATGGGAGTTTACAGCGGGGTTCCAGGTGAGGGAGAGGTCTGGAAGGAGAGCCACTAAGGTGTGCACATTAGTTTCCTCCACTTCAATCATGTTTGGCTATTAGGGGCCATAGAGGTCCTAATACACAGTCTCCAACTTGCTCCAGTTGCAATTACTAACAATTATGCTTTCCTTCCCCTTGCAGGAGCTGTTGCAGTGTTTGTTGTGGGTCACATAAAAATATCCTGGGCAACGTGGGGTGAATTGGCGCTTGCCCTGTTCTCCTTTCTTATTGCTGCAGCTGTATATATCATGGACACTGTTCGTAACATCTGGGTGTGCTATGCATCCTATGTTGTCTTCAGAATTATCTACACACTGCTAATCACGATAGCAACGTGAGTATCTTTTAAATATAAATTGCTCTCAAGGCTCTCGATACTGCCAGCTGCTGTGAAAGCTGGCATATTTTCCATGTAACTGGACTCTCGCCTACCGGGAATTTGGAAATCTGTTGCAAGGTTTTGTCTTGTGATTCAGTTTGGAAACTTAGCCACATTTGGCTGGCAACTTGCCCGAGTTTGAAAGTCTTATGATGCTGAAGTCACTACTTCTAAATATTACATAGCTCTGCTTGCCAGGGGAATGCTTTTCATAAACATGGGTTGAGTGAAGTGTTAGCAGACGAGGAGAGGACAATGCTTTGCCTGTGTTGAAGTGTCAATTTTCCCTGATCTGTAAGGAGGCAAACTTCAATGTTATTTGTCACTTTGGGGAGGAAAAAACACCTGTTGTTGAACTATACGTGCATAATAGCTACAAAACAGCTCAAGCACAATATGAGGGGTGATGCTGAAACTGGTAACTGCAAAAGGAGTTCTGGTTAGAAGGATGCAGGAGGTTATGGACCACACTGCAGTAGGCTGATGCTTTGAGATTGCCAACATCTCTCGGGGATCAGAGCACATTGTATCTTCTCTGCATGACAAGACCTTCTAGCTACATCAGGTCGGAGGGCTGCTTCTGTAAGACTGAAACCCACAGAGCTCCCAAAGTGTTTTTTTTTGGTTTGGTTTTTTTTGTTGTTGTTGTTGTTTGGGGTTTTTTTTTAAGCTTTTTACATGTGTCTGTGGGTCTCTTCTAGCCTCTATGCTAGTCTGTCATGATCCTATTTAGAAAAGGACACTATCAGTGCAAGGTAATTTAGCTATGGAAAATACTGGACCAGTCTATGTAGCTCTTCAGGTTGCATAGTCTTCTTGTCCAGAGATGTTCCTCCTATTCTTGCAATTCCTTGCTTTTTCCCTGTCCTTATCTTTCTGGTCATCCCTTTCTTTCCAGGTTCCAGATAGCTTCAAATCTCAGCGTGAAGCGGTACGCCCTGGTGTTTGGGGTCAATACTTTCATCGCCTTAGTACTTCAGACTCTGCTCACTTTGATTGTTGTGGATGCCAGTGTGCTTGGCTTGGACATTTTCACCCAGGTACGATAGACACTCTTAGCTTTACTGATGGGAGGGAGGAAGGTAAACGAAGCTGTAAAGCTTCTCGGCTACCTGTTTCTGGGTCAAGGGTTTGACAGAGGAATAATCACTGATTCCTGGTATTTTGGAAGAGGAAGGGAGCTCAGGTATTAACCTTCTTACAAAGTTGGTAACTGCTTGGCTTAACAACTTCTTTTCTTTTTTTCTTTTTCTTTCCCATTCTCTGAAGTTCATGATTTATGCCTCTTACTTTGCGGTCATCTCGCTGGTGTTCTTCATCAGTGGCATACACAGTATTGTGAAAGCTTGCAGAAGACAAGAGCAGCAAAGCAGCTCTCCTGAAAGCCCGTAGTGCGCCCAGTGAAGACTCTTCATGGCTACATTTGAAGATAGAGGTCTGATTTTTAATCTCTGCCTCTTCTTCCCAACTCAGTCACCTTAATGGTATTTGATGCATATTTATACTGTTTAGTAGCACATTTTAGAAGGTAAATGTATTAGCTCTTACATAAGTAAGAACAAATATCTTCCTTCTAAAATGCCTTTTGTTCTTCCGTTGCACATATGGGATGTGCAGCAAAGAACAGTAAATTTTCTCAAAGAATGAAAGCCTTGGGAGGTTTTAGTCTAAGACTAATCTGGAGGCTGCCATTGAAAAGGCACATTCCTGATTGTCTGGTCAACTGCTACTCTCTCTGTCACTGAGGTGCTGCTGCAGAGCAGAAGTGAGGGTGTACTAATAGACCTCTGTGCGGAGAGCCCCAGGCATGGGACAGGAGGTGGCCTTAGGCCCGTGCTCTGCAGTGGGGCTCTCGCTGTGGCTGCCCCATAACACTACATGCTCAGTTTTGAGGACTATTACAGTAACGCTTCTGCGTATGCACATGCTTCCTTCCTTGAGTTGCTTTTACTGTTTCTGCTGTTCCTGTCTGCCACCCCTGCTGCCAGAGTTTTACCATAGCTGATATTGGTCCTTCCCCAAGAACTTAACTGTGTCCTTATAACACTGGTGGATTGGCTATCAGCAGCGCTACTTGTGCTCTGAAGCCCTGTGCCCAAGGGACTGTAAAGCTGGAGGGGAAGCTTAGAGGGAGTTTAACAGAGAAAATGCTAATCCAAGGGACCCGTGGACATCTTTGCCTTTGTCCTTTAGGACTGCAGGTTCCTGCGATTACAGGAGTCACTGCCTCACAACTCTGGGGGCTGGGCTATTTCAGTGGGATGGTGGATGTTAGTATAGCCCTGAGAAGGAAGGTGACTTGCAGGATTTTAATCTATTCTTTGTGACCTCAGAGAATAGTGACTCTGCTGACTAAATAAGACACCTTCAGTTACAGTAGTTAGCAGAATGACTCCCTGAGGCTTTGAAAAATGCTGATTTCTGGTCTGTCAGTTTTTCCCCTTATCTTAAAATGCCTTTATCCTTCTAGCGGGTCTCTGTCCACTAGTTCTACCTCTTCTTTCCACCTAAGCAGGGCAATGAATGTTTGGAGTTGGCAGTCCTTTTATTTTGCCCAGTCTAAACAATTTGGGACTTGCCTCATACCTGTTTTTTAAAAAGAATTTATTTTTTTCCAAATTGCTTCAGCAGTGGGAAGGAGTTGCACAGAGTTGTCCTGGGCTTGGGCACCTGGATACTTAGGCGCCGTGACCAGCACAGGAACAGGTATCCATAGTATACTATGGAAATGGCCTATGGACTGTCCCTGTTGCTGTGGAGGTTGTGGTGCATTTAAGTGTACAGGAGAACTGGCAAAGGAGATGAAATGCAGCATGCTTCCCTCCATGCCTTCTCTCTGTGTGCTGGGTAGAGCTTCTTCCAGTCAGAGCCTGAAGAAGCAGCTTTGGTTCATTGCTTGCTTTTAGTGCCATGCAAATTTCACAGTGTCAGGGTTGGGAAGGCATTTCTTCCCTGGCTGGGACAGGTACGGCCTTTCTCATTGCTTTTGTGAGCCCCAGCCTTTGCCATGCAAGGTGGATGGTTAATGTGTTTGGGATGTGCTGACTGGGCTCTGGGAAGCCCTTCCAGGCTGGCCGCTGAGGGGAACCCGCTCTCCAAAGCATCTCTGTGTTTGCAGCCTGCCCACTAAAACAGCCCTCTAAGGAGGGGCTCAGCTGTACGGGCAATTACACGTGTAAACTTAATTGCCTTATACTGAAATGGAAACTTGAAGCCACTCGAGTATATATTCCTTTCTTTACTAGTTTTTGTTTTTAGAAAAACAAAATCTGAAGCCATGAAGTGCTAGCTGACGAGCTGTCTTGGGAAGGGGATAGTAAGTGCATGGCCAGCATATTCCAGTCCTTTGAGTTCCTTGGTCTGATGGCAGTTGCAGCAAGGCACAAGGAATAGGCGTGCAGCACTTGTGTCAAGTGACTGAAAGAAGCAGCTCAATCTTAATCACATTTTTCATACAGAGGACAAATCTTTGATGGGGAGCAACGCGGTTATTTAAAAGCAAGTCAAAAATTAACTAATGAATTGCAGCAATAACAATGATTTCTCTACCAAAGTAATGAAACTGTGGCAACTGCAATAGAGGCATGTTACACTGCTTACATCTTCAGGCCTCTTAATGTATGAAAGGCACACCTGCGTGTTATTCAGGTTCCTATGCTGAGCTGTTGCTGTGGTGATGAGGTGACTATAGACCCTGACTGGAGCTGTTTGCAGAGTTACTGATGCCTATGAAATTCTGTAAATGTGTTGACACTGATTTATAATTGAATAACTATTTTGGTTAAATAAAAACACTCCGCGATATCCTGTGTGGCCACTGTTTGTTTTGTATTTTGATACCTTGCTAATCCACGGCACTGCTGCTGCAGGTTGTTCTGACCATCTTTGTTACAAAGAAGAAAAAAATACAGGACAAAACATGCAAAAAGAAGCAAGTTTCCGAGAAGCTGATGGTTGTTGGCTGGTTTGTGTACATTTGCAGAACTCTCTGCAAGTGTCTTGCATTGAGGATCCTTAATTGCTGAGCAGTTCAGAAATTGGTACCACTCTGTAGTTCCAGTGCAGACTGATCTAGTGAGGGAGATCACTCACGGATGCAGGGTAACCCTGGTCAGGATGCATCAGTCTCACTGAGGATGACTGTAAGGGAAAGCAGGTGTAGGTTTGCCGTGCAAGAGGACCTTTCTATTTACATTGACCTAATTACAAAATTGAGGCCTTAATTGATGCTGTGAAGTGCCCATCTTGGCACACCTGTGCTTGACTGCTTTGGAAAGCTGTCACTGTCTTGTGCTTCTAGAAGAGATGGTTTGTACCTGATAGTACAGGCTGGGCTGGAGGGGAAAGTGGTCTCTCAATCTCTGCTACCAGTTTGATGTGTTTGGTGTGGGTGGAAGCCCAACAAGCCATCTGCACAACATCAAAAACAAGAGAAAAGAGGTAGTCTGAGGAGGAAGGGGGGCCTTTCTTACACGTTTCCTTGAGAGCCTTATTGCTGAGGCAGGAGGGATAGACTGTCAGCATGTCAGGCTTGCTCTGAATTTCATTCATTTGCCTTCCCTGGGTGAATGCAGGAGTCAGCTGTGCAGGGATGAGTTTCTGGACAGTGGGGGGGATCTCTGCTTGCATATGACAGGAAGGTAACTAGTAGCTCATAGAGGTATAGCATTACCCTTTAAGGTGGATTCGTGTTTGATGTCTCTGGTGCTGGTGAAAGGTGCTGTGACAAGAACCCTGAGGCTGCTCTTGCCTGCGAGCGAAGCAGGTCCACGTGAACCATGGCAATCCTCCTTGCTCCTCCCATTGCATCCTGCCACACCGCGTACAGATCAGAGATCTGAAAAAGGACTCTCGGCTGCTGTCAAGGAGCTGAATTCCTGCGTTAGCGATACAGCAGACGGTGCCATTTGACGGAGATGAGATAAATGCTACACACGGCTTAGGTATCTGCCTGGGATGCTGTGGCTGTTTCTTTGTTCCAGTTGATGCTGGGGGCTGCTGGAGGTGAGCATTACCACCGAATCTGTGTGTCTTGCACGAAGCTTGCTATGATGCTGGTAAGATGTGGTATCGTTCCTGGGCTTTAAGATCAGTGTTACGGGGATGGGCCAGGTGCTGGGCTTTTTCTGTCCAAAAAGTAAGAGCTGCCAAGAGCTGCCAGAGGCTGCTGTTTGAGGAGCAGCAGCCACTGCTGTCCCCCTGGGCTGGTGTTGGCTGTGTGCCTGCGTGAAACAGCCAGCTGCTCTGGCAGTGCTCGTGGGGAAGGGGAAGGAAGGGCTGTGCGGGGCAGTGATTATGTTTCCTCCTCTGTCAGTGTGATTGTAGCCAAGTGCTGGGAAGGAAAGAGGGACTTTGGTTATGGAAGGAGCAGGAGACTGGGAGCTCTGGACCCTGTTCCCAGCGACTCTTGACAGTGTCAACTGTTTCCTACACAAGGTACAAAAGGTGTTAAGGTGCTTGTTTAACGTTGCTCTGGAGGTGTTATGCAGCCTTTGTCTGTCAGACGTACTCGCTCTGCATGAATCCATGTTCCCTAAACACAGTGTCTGATGCCTTAGTGACATGAGAAAGAGCAACCAACGTGTCAGGGCCTTTCCTTGGAGCCCTGCATTGCTTAGCTGTTGTTTCCATTGCATTTTTTTCATAATGGTGCTCTGTAGCTCCCTCACAGACGGGAACATCTGAAAACCTAAATTTAATGACATGCGGGTTAATGAATGCATGCATGAATTTAGACTGACCTTAAGATATCATTAAATTATCATTATCAAGTATCTCAGCTTGATCTTCCAGCAATGGGGTCTAATCCTTGTCTTACCATCGTGCTGATTTGTAATTAGTCGAATAAATAAAGTGCCTCTTGTGAATGGAAGGGGTAGCACTGGCTTGTAAGATGAAGGATAGTCTTATGACAAAAGCAGAGCAAAAAGCTTTGATATTGTGCCCAGTTCTGTTTATTTTAGTCTGCTATGAATTTGTGTCTGTGAAATGTGGAAAATCAGAAGTTTGGCATATTGTCTTCAAGAGTGGGATAACTGCATGACCCTGGGTGAGGTCAGTGGTTCAAGTTTTTCCAGGTTTTTTGGAATATTGCCAGGCAGGTGCCTGGTTGTTATCTCGGGTAAATATCAGGGAGCCCTTCCAACCCACTGAAAACAATGTCAAAACCCCTTTCTCTTTCTCACGGTATGGTGTAGGATTAGCAGAAACCCCAAGGTCTTGGAGTCCAACCTCCTCCTGCGGCGTGTGGCCTATGATGACAGGTGTCTTCAGAGACCTCCTGAACCCCACCTTGAAGAGGTTTAGCTTTTCTACCCCTCATGACTTTGAGTGAAAGCATAACTCTGCCCACATTACTCTGAAAGTTATCTACACCCTGGCTAAATTTATTCATGGCTGTATTCTGCCCATGTTTTCCTTCATTAACATTAATCCTTCAGTGCAAGGGGTGTGTTGCCTGCTGAGGTGTGTGGCTTTCTGGTGCGCTTGTAGACTGTCATGCTCCATTTTGCTGGGCCAGTGTATTCAAAACTGGGAGCCGCAGCTGTGTGGGGGACAGTATGACGGGTGCCATGTCAGCGCTGCCAGCAAGGACGACTCCGTCCCTCCACCCTGGGCGGGCCATGGTGCCGTGGCACGGGCCTACGTGCTGGTGGGAGGGCTGAGGGTGGTCATCCCCCAAAACACGGTGCTGGCAAGTGCCATGCGATGCTGCCTGAGCCTCAGTCCCCCTGAAGGGCTGCCGGCAGCGTGGGCCGCTTCCCCTTGCTGGGAGCTGCCCTCATCGGGCCGAGGGGACCGCGGAGGCATGTTGTATGCTGGGAGGTTTATACTCAGTCTTGTGCTGGTGTTGCAGGTGGGAGTTGATGTTGCGACATGAGCTGACATTTGGAAATGGTTTATTTGTTTTTTTCTAAGCAGTGAGCATATCTGCTTCCCGTTGAACAACACCTAGTACGTTCAAGCCAGTGGCTCTCTATGGTAACTGATGACAAGACCAACAACCATGTTTATAGGGAGGCTTTCAGCAGTTATCAATGTGTTTAGCCAGCTGTTCAAATACTGTTAGGGCTCCTCTGAGGCCAGGGAGCACAGCCCTACCCTCTGCAAGGCCCTGATGGGCCCCAGCAATGGCGGGGCCCGA
>NW_009631088.1:0-659 GCF_000690535.1 Cariama cristata | reverse complement strand
CACGGCGGGGCTGGTGGGCGTGCGTCTGGTTGTGGGGCCTGCCGATCACAGGGGCACAGCGTCCACGACCTGTGGGCCTCTTTGGTCCTCCATAGAGGAGGCTGCGATGTGCTGAGGAGCCTGACCCCTCCGCCAGCTCCCCCGGCCCAGGAGGTAACTCTGGGTGGGTTTTGCTGACTTTTTCCAGAAGGGAATTCATTTAGGGTGGGATGGCTTTTTTTCATCTTTCTCTTTTTTCACATTTCAAAGTTCTAGGAGTGACGTGTGATTAACGCAGAGAGGTGCCTCCGTGGAGATGTGGCGCTACCTTTATTAACAGAAGCTGAAATTTTGACACCGCTAGCTTTTAGTCTGATCCGATTGCTCGTCACCAGCCGGAGCATGAATAATGCAATACAAAAACTGCCGACGCTCAGGCTGCTCCCAAACAAATGCATAATTTAACAGCATGAAAAGGCGGCGGGGCGGGAACACCCCCCGGCCACGCTGCTGCCCCTCTGCCGGACCCTCACGGCTGTGGGGGCCCCGCCACCCCCGCGTTCTGCTTCGCGTTAATTTCCGAGCGTTAACGTAAGTTGTGTAACGCCAAGGCAGGAGAAAGCGCCTCTTCCTAACGGGCTCTCAGAGCTGAAAATGGGGGACAAATTGGGGCCGGGGGG
>NW_009631087.1:5007-8487 GCF_000690535.1 Cariama cristata | reverse complement strand
GCCAGAGGAGGATTTCCCAGGGTTGGAGTGTCGGCGCGCCTCTGAGGGGTGCTGGGTCAGCCCTGCAAGGGCTGTCATTTTTCGGAACGTGTATAAATCACTGGGACGTTCAAAGACAACAGGCGGCAGAGGCTGATTCAGAGGTGCTGTTTTTTCCTTCGTGTCATTAGTAGTTGGCTAAAAGCCTCCAGTTTAATGATAGTCCCACCACCCCACTGCCGTTTTCTTGGCGAGGGGAGCGCAGCAGCGCGGGCAGCGACACCGACAGCTTCGGTCGCCGCCTTCCTAGCACAAAAGGCAACGGGGAAATGCTAATAACCTTCCATTACTCAAAACGTTCACAGCCTATGTGCTGAAACGTGTTCATCACCAGCGACAGAGGTTATACTGGCAGGCTGGCAGGTAACACCGTGCCGAACTGCAGTCGGCTCCCTTCTGCCGCCATTTATCTGTGCCACAGGCCTAGGAGCATCTGGTTTTTTCACCCAGAAATGCCTTGAAAGCACAAACAAAATCCGTTCATCTTCTTTTTTCAGTCTACTTCAATGTTTTTAAGCCAATGTAAATCAGTGTAAAAAAATCTTACAGTTTTTATAGAGCAGCATGGAAACTTCCATGAAAAAGCTGTTCGAGTTAGCGGCTGAAGGAGCCAGAAATAATATTTAAACTTTCTCTTGAACTGTTTTGAGACAGACGCGATGAGTAAAATCACTCTGGGCATTTCATAATAAACCAATGCTGATCGAGTTGGACCTGACCTAAGGGCAGCACGAAATGCCAGTGACTGCTTGACAGGCAGCTCGGGGAGAGGAGCCGCAGCCCTGACTCGAGACAGGGACACAAATTCAAGTAATAAGCCATCGATGAATTAGCCTTTGCTGATTTTGGTCGTCTGCCACAGCAGATGCTTTTTGACATTAGAGAGCCGTTGTTCAAGCACATGCCGATACCCCCCATTTGGACACTGATGCTGATCCAATAAATGTTATGAAAATCATGAGTAATCTCACTAGCTCTGAGTTATTCCAATATAAAAACTATCAAACTGATAAGCTGTGCACGGTTAGACGCATTGGTAGGTCTGTAATATTTTCCATTCTATTTGAACATCTCCAACAGCTTATTCTTTTGCCAGCTTTTTGGTTTAGAGTCCCTCTTTGGCTGCTTGGTTCTCAGCCGGGGTGCAATTCCTTTTCTTTCCCCCAAAAGGAGCTGAACAAAATTAATTCAGCTGCTTATAGAAAAGCAAGGATGTTGCGTGCTTTTGAGAAGTAATATCTGCAAAAAGGCCCCATAATTAGCATCCAGGCACCAGGAAGGGCAGCGTTAAGGCCCTTCGTTTCTCAGCATGAGATTCTTTACTTCCAGTGCAAAATTTCTTTTAGTGATTTTGTATGCGGTTAGTCTGTGTCTCTGAGCGTGCACAACATCCAGTGCTGTCTATTCACCCCCAGCGAGAGCTGCAATTAAGGTAACAGACAGTAGTGATCAAATAGGAAACAAGATTTTGCATTCCCATGCAGAGGAAAAAATGGGTAAAAGAGGTGAAATACGAAGGCGAAAATGTCAATACCTTACTTGAAGTGTTTCTCAGGTGGTATTTCAGCTCTCCTGCACAGATTTAGCCTTTTTCAGCTGAAGGACTTGGGAGCAGAGTTTGGATGCAAATTGTTCCTAGCCTCTCGCGCCACACGTCTGCTGATTTGCCACCAAAATGCTCATCACTGGGACTTGTTTCTTTTGCTAGAGATTATGTTTGGTTTATTCTGCTGCTGTGTTTATTGTTTCATTGACACCTTCCCCCGTTCCCGAATACGAAGCCATCCTCAGCCTTTGCCGTGCTGGGGTAGCGCAGCCCCCACTGCCCCATCTCGCGGGCCGGGGGGGTGGTCTGCTCCCCAGGCAGGGGTGGGCGTCCCCACGCTGCCGCCAAGAGCAGCACCAGGCAGGGCAGGGGACGAACGCCATGGTGCGTTATGCTGTGGCTGGAGGAACTGTGCCCAGGGGTCAGATGTACTGGAGAGCCTGTAAATCCCTAAGGTGAGAGCCATGGAAATCAATCTCTACCACGCAGCTGTGTTTTAAATACTTACAGCAACCACAAGACCATCCTCTCTGCCTCGGAAACCTATCAGAGCGGAACAGCATTTCATCTAGCTCAGTCTTATGGTAGCCAAAATAAGATGCTCTGGAGGAAGATGAGACGATGTCTAAAATGCTGTATTGGGTGAACGTACCAGAAGGGAGAGAATCTTATTTCCTGCACTCGACCTCAGCAAGAGCTGGGATTTCTGCTCCGCAGAAGGTGCCGGCTGTAGCCAGGACGGGCGTTGTGTCGTTCTGTGCAGGCCTGAAGGGAGAAGACAGGGCTGCAGAGCTCGCCGCCGGGGATGCAGGTCCAGCAGCATCGCACGGGCCTGCTTAAAAAGAGCTTATCTAGGAAGAAAGAACGATTTGAATAATTGAAAATGCACTCGATTAGCACACAGAGAGGGGTAAGGTGGGTCCCCGCAGTGGGGCTGAAGAGCCTCAGGTGTGCTCTTGCCTTCCCACCACTGCCGTTTCCATGAGCCAAAACTGCGGAAGGGTCACGGCACCCCGCGCTTCAGGACACAGCCAGGCGGTGCTCAGCACAGAAACCACCTGGGATCCAGACCTTGTTCCTGGGATACAGGACCGGAGAGGGGGCTCGGCTGGAGGCTCGTTTCAATTTCGCTGACTTGCCGAGGGTCGGGGGGCGGGGGGGTGTGGTGTCTGTGTCCTGGTTTCCTTCGGTGTCCAGCGGGCCAAGCACCCTGCTTTCTAATGCAATTAAAAGACTTCAAAACATAAGTGAAGAAAAATACATGACTTTGAAAGGAAAAGCCTTGAAATTAAATCTAAGTAAACCTCCAGTCCCAGCCTCTTCTGCTCAGCAGGTGTTTGCGGAATGACGGAGATGTGAGGTTCCCCAAGGAAGTGTTTAAATGAGGACTGCAGAAGGCAGCGCCCTGCGCTCCACCTTCGGGGCTCTTTATCTGCAGCAGCTCCGAGCAGCTGCCTTTGCCACGGCCCTGGGGAAACGGTGCTTCTGCCGTTTCCCTCGTAAGCCAGAAATTTCACTCTCATCAAGAGATCTTTGTTTTAACAATAAACTTCTCGGTTTAGGAATGTAGTAAAGCAAATTGATAAACTTTTCCGGTTTCTGTAAGATTTATCTTGTAATCTTCCAGGGCAACATTCTCTCTAGCTCCGGCCCTGCTCAGCACCCAGCAAACCTCCGAAGGGATGAAATAACAGCAGCCACGTGCCCGACACTACAACCAGGGACTGAAGGTCAGCAGAGCGGCAAATTATTCTGCATCAGTCTTTTACAAGCTGATCTAGGGTTTTTTTGGCTTATCTTTCCCTTTCCCCGAAGGCAGACTGAAGAACCCAGGGCAGCAGTCGAAGGAGTCGAACAGTAGGAAGGAGCCGACAGCAAGGCCACCTTGCGTAAGA
>NW_009631087.1:3334-4990 GCF_000690535.1 Cariama cristata | reverse complement strand
TGCACGATAAGTCGTTTTTGTTTTTCCCCGCCGTTAATTACTCAGAAGCGCAAGAGGGGGTGAATATCTTTTCACTGGGCTGTGCCCCCCTTAAGCACTTTCCAGCTTTGGTTTAATTAGGAATACAATTTTTGCCATCGAGCCCTACAGCTGATCCTGGACTTTCTGCCTGGAGCTCCCCAAGGGCAGGAATCCCTCCTGCGCCCCCCGGTCCTCGCTGCCACCCGGAGCAGTTTGTCCCAGCCACCTTCTTAGTGAACACCGGTGGTCCCAGCGCTTTCAGCATCGTCTGGCCAAGACGCTGCTGAGTCTCCAGCAGCCACTGAAGATACAGTTCCCTGAACGACGGCTCTGCCTCCTGTGCCGCAGCAAAGACCCTCGCTGCTCCTCGTGCTGCTGTGCCCATCACCTGCATCGCATTTGTCTCTTCATTTTACTGGGTTAACTGCCGCTGATCGAAGAAACGGGCTATCAAATAGCTAGAGTGAAAGCTATAAATAGGCAATTTTGGCTCCCGGTCAACTTAGCCTTTTTATGCCTGGATTTATGTATTAGCAGTGAAACTAAACAGGGAAAGAAAGAGTGATTTATAGCCAGAGCACCTGCAGAAAAAACAGCTCCAGCCACTTTGTGGTACTTGCGGCGCAGAAGCGAGTCTCCCTTCTGGCTGGTGATAAATAGGTATCGATAACTCCGCCTGCAAAGAAAACTCTTTTCCTGCCCAGGGTAGAGCTCAGATTCCAAAACTGTTTCCAGACCCAAATTCCATGGGACTGAAATGTACAACTAGGGGGAACAATCTACAATTTTAAAAAGAGGTTGGTTCGGATTAACCAGCCATTGCTGCAATAATTTAAAGCACTTCTGCTGCTTCTGGTTCGCCTTTTTCCCTTCCTATAAATCAGTCTTCCAAGTAATGACTCTGGCAACAAAAAGCGAGGACATTTCATTTTGATAAATTCAAAATCAAGTGTTTTTCTAATTCAGTGTCCAATGACAGTGAGTCACCTTGCTATAAAACGTAATAGATGTTTCGTACTCGCTTCCCCACCGAAAATGTCACTGAAAATTTTCAGTCAGCTTTATCTGCAAAATCAGGATACATAAACTTGTATGATATTTGCCCTTTTTTAATTTGCGATTTAATTAGACATCTTTCCTAATTAATTATCTATGAATGAACAAGCAGCAGCAAATATATTCATACACTAACATATGACCTAATTGTGAAGTGCTATAATTGACGTCGATGTCCCCTGGCTTTTATGTGCTGCTATCTAATTGTAGGAAAAAACTCTTCCGTACATTGGTAAATGTATTAACCACAGGTGCTGGGTGGCCCTGGAATTTTCCTCTGCCCGGGCCCCCCACCCCCACCCCGCCGTTCGACAGGGCACCCCTCAACCCGGGATCGCCGGGGCCCGATGGCCTTCCTGGGCGAAGGAGGGGTAAAAAAAAAATAAATAAAAAAAAAAGAGAATTATAGGAAGTTTATATTTCGGAGCCTCAGAAAGTGTTATAAACAGAGAAGATGAAAGAAACAAAAATGATTTGTAAGCCGCGTTTAAAGCAGCTGCCGTACGTGCAGCGACAGCGGGTGACTCGGAAATGGCTGGCGTGCCGTGGGGGGGAGCGGAGGGGCTCGGGTCTCCCCGG
>NW_009631087.1:1652-3162 GCF_000690535.1 Cariama cristata | reverse complement strand
GTGACTCGGAAATGGCTGTCGTGCCGTGGGGGTGAGCGGAGGGGCTGCGCTCTCCCCGGCTGCACCTCCCAGCATGGAGCGCGCACACGCGTACACACGCACGCGCACATGCGTACACACGCGTGCGAGACGGGACGCGGCAGCGAGCACCACGGAGATCCCTGTGGTCATCCAGCATTGACACGGCTATGGTCGAAATTCCCTTTTCCTTGGAAGCCGCTCCTTGAGACCGGATTCCCATCCCGGTTTCTCTGCCTGAGGCCAGTCCTGTCACGGGCACAAGGGAAGAGAAACGCGTCGTCCCTCGGAGCCAAGCCCTGCACTGTCGGGCGTCACGGCCCCAAGCCTGCATTTCCCATCGGGAAAGTAAGACTGTCTTCAAGTACAAATCCCCAGCCTGTGACATCTTTTATAATGGAATGGGCTCTACTTTCACATTTGCACCAAGACGTAAACAGCTCGTGTTTCCGACAGCTTGGCCTTTCATCGTGGCTAATTTGCACATTTGTATTTTGAATAAAGCAGCGCCTGGCCGCTCTCCCCGGCTCACTAATGAGATTTTCTGCCCGTCAGACATCCTGCACGCTCAGTGGCTGACATGTTTTCTAGATTGCATAATTTATCGTGGCTAATCAGCCTCACTGCTGGCGCTTCTTTTTTCATACGTCAGCTCGTTGGTAGTAGTCAAAAAAGTTCTTTGCTATAAAACTTTGTTATCACACCGAAAGTCTCCTCTGGAGAAGTGAGCTACCGAGACAAAAAACAATGGGAAAGCAGGTTCTTCCTCCTTAGCAATGCTTACTGATGTTTTCTTTCTCCATGTAACTTTGAGGAAGAAATGGTGCATTTGACCAATTTTGTGGAAACCTTGTCTCTTTATACTGTTCCAGAAAAAGCTGAAAGTCTCTTCCCCATCCCCACTCCCAACATCAGGGGTTTCAGCCCCCACCACACCGCTGTGATTTAAGCCCCTCTGCTCAGCAATAACACTCACGCAAAGACCAGCACCTGCCGGGGGGGACCTCGGGGTGGGCGGGGGGTGTCAAATCAGGGAACGCTTCGGATCGTCCCGGCCCATGCTGCCGGTTCACAGGGTTTTCCTTAGCTTAATGGTGTGCGGCAAGATTTACGATATCATCCACTACCCATACCTACAGTGAACAACAGAGTTAATAAATGCAGGTGAATAACTGCAACGCGGACTAAAAGTCAGATTAACTGGAGCCTGGTAAACAACATTGCTCACTGTCCTGCTTTCAGAGGAAAAAACAATTAGAGTGACTCTGTTCTTTTTACTACTAAAATTTCATTTGGAGTACATCACAGTTCTCTGGCAACCATCGAATGGCATAAAGGCAGAGGGACGGCAGGCAGCAGCCACCGAAGAAAAATGGCAAGAGGTTCGGTGAAGTTGGTGTCGAGGAGGTGGGGAAGATGGAGTCCCTTCCACACGGACGGGCTGACGCTGCTGGGTGGGAGGATGCATCCCTTTTCTGACACGGGAGGATTA
>NW_009631087.1:1287-1626 GCF_000690535.1 Cariama cristata | reverse complement strand
TGAATTCCTTCTCTGCTGTCTGCAAGCCGTTTGTTCGCCTTCTGATTTTCACAGGCGTGCAAGTCGAAAGGACGCGTTTTAATAAGATCCAGCATGAGTCAGCTTGCAGAGATGCATCTCAAGAGCCCGTTCTGATAAGAAATAGAGAAAACAGGAGCAGGACAGTTTGACATTTGTTCATTTATGATACACCTTACTAAGCAGAGGGCACTTATTTCTTCAGGGTCCCCTTGCGCAGCTGGTGCAAACCAAACGCAGCGTGATTTTCCCGCAGCCACAGCACAAAAGCCATTCCCCTCCCTGAAATCACCTCTGGTTCCCCACCGCGGGCACCGGCAA
>NW_009631087.1:0-1185 GCF_000690535.1 Cariama cristata | reverse complement strand
CGGAGCCGCTGCCCTTCCCACCCACCAGTGCCCCCCGCCCACCAGTGACCGCCTCACCGGCTTCCCCTTCTCTTCTTTTTCAGAAGAAAAATGCTACTGAGAGTAGCCAAAGCTGTATGAACCAAACCCTGCGTTTGACAGCGCTTTGTGCAGAGACTGTAGGTTGTAATTTGAAAACATTTTCTCAATTACCTTCCATCTTCTAATCCCCCTTTAAATGTTATTCCCATAAAATTACATTTATTTCATTCTCCAGACAATTAGGAGATTACTCTAGAGCTTTCACTAAACAATTATAAAAATTAAAACTCTAAAAAAACCCTCAAACCCTCTAGTTTGTCTGTATTCATCAGGTAATATAATAAAAACAATTAAAAAATCTGATTAGACAGCACCTTGGAAATAATCCTAGAACATAAGGGAGTCTTGAAAAAAAGATCAAAACATCATATTTGTAGCAATATATAGAACAGAAATAAATTATAAAAAGAAGCTGGACGGATGCAGGTTTTAAGGATCTGCTTCCGAAGGAGAAAGGCTTTCTAGGCACTCACCTGGGATTCGCAAGATAACACTTTCTGTCCCCAGTTCTGCTGCATCTTCTGTAACTCTGTTGGAAGGCTGTCATCTCGCCGTGACGCCAATCCCTGCCTGTAAAGAGGATGACAACGCTTGACTGCACCACAGGGATGCTGCGAAGGTGAACTAATGTCAGACCTGTCTTAATTTAACAGGGCAATGTTAGTTCTCAAGGCTCCGTGAGCCAAACTTTTTCCTACGAAGCCGCTTTGCAAAGGAAAAGTTTGACATTAAACCACAGAAATACTGTCGTGTTCTGATGAGCAATATCCCCAAAGATCAATATTCAAGGACACGGAACAGACAGCTGGAGACAGATAACAGAAAATAATATTTGGACCAAGTTGTCAAAAAAAAAAAAAAGGCAGGTGTCATTCCTCACTGGAAAAAAAACCAGCATGACAAATTTTCAGTACAAACACTCTGGTTGAAATCAGGGGAATTCACATAAAGCTCTAAGAAAACATGACATGAAAAAGTCTGAAGTCAATTAAAATGTGTTTCCAAAAAAACAAATTTCAAGATTCCAAAGTTGTGTTTTTCTTTTTATCCTCATTAATTATACTAAATATATTTAACACAGAAAAGTTTAAAGGAATATGTGCA
>NW_009631086.1:0-22654 GCF_000690535.1 Cariama cristata | reverse complement strand
CTTCAGGAGAAAAGCCACCTATCTGAATTGAGAGATTAAATGGCAACATTTATGTATGAGTAGTTATTCCTGTGGGTGGCATTTCAAGTACTGTGAATGTGTACTTAAGAGGACTACAAGTATAGTTGCCCCAGAAAAGCTATAGCCTCTTCTGCTCTTCTGTTTTTTATGTTGCTTGGGAAGCTGGAACTGAAAGAAAAAGGCTTTCTTGCCACTCATGAAACACTAAAATAGTATCTGGATGTTTCCACAAAGTACCAGTACCACTGTGAGTTTCTGTGCCCTTATGTCTTTATCAGCAGCACAGATGCTGCTGCTGCTGCAGGTTAGTTTTTTACTCCTGCTTCTCTCTTCTCATGACTAAAACGGAGAAGACCTGATACAGGAAAAGAAGTGGCCTCTTGCTTACAACATATTTGCTAGCCTACCCTCCTGTCTGCTTCATCTCCCAGACACACAGTCATCCCTGTATTTTGTGAGGCTATGGAATTTATCTGTCTTAGTTTCTGTACTCATGATATACATGACTGTATGAAAAGGGTTTCTACCTTGTTTTTAACTTGGAGGTGTGTATTCTTTTTCATGGTAACCCTTCCCAGACTGCAAATCAAAGATGTAACTTCAGTTTCCACATATGAACATTAAAAAAACCACAAAACCCACAGCCAAACTTTTGGTATCAGCCTGATACCAATGAAGATAAAATCCTGAAATGTCAGGTAACTTTGTGCCCTTACTTTCAGAAGTGATTTAATGTTAGTGCTCCATTTATGATTTCTACTCTTTTTAAATAAAAAACTGAACCACTTTAGAAGGAGTGAGATACAGCTGTGTCAGCATGTTGTGCATAGACTTCTACATCCCCTCTTCCATTGCAGAGGTTTATATTTGAAAGTCATATAAGCACTGGAATTAGATGCTCTGGCAAATCCCAGCTCTTAGTGCTGGAAAAGAAAATTTTGCAGAAAGCTTGAGGCTAACCAGAATCAATCATAGTTGTTTGTGAGCCCTTTTTTTTTTTTTTCTCTTTCTATCAGAAGCCACAGAAGGGAATATGTGTTGAGTGGCAAGTCTGAAGCAATCCCCAAAGGAAATGATGTGGGAGTATCACTTTGCAAGTGGTTTCTAGAATAAGTCCGGACCTTGGAGCAAGCTGTACGGCTCCTCACCCACCCTTCCTGGAGTTGGTCCTTGCAATTAGCCAGGAACTTTCAGTCTGGGAACAGACAGCTGACTGTCATTTCAGACAAAAGGAGGGAAACGGGCATTGTCCATAGGGGGAAAACTATAGAGCTATACAAGAATATTGCTACAAAGATAGCAGTGGAGTAGAAGCCATGCAACATGGATCTTGAATCATAATAATGTAGGATCTTTGAGTGTCTTTGAATAAAGCCACAAAAAGCAAACTGGAATTCCATCTATAAATACCTCCAAAGGAGGTGCTATTGTTAAATCCCCATTCACTGCACTGTCCGTATCCTGCAGTATGCAGGTGATTTTTTTAATTTAGGGCGTTAGCTTTTTTTTGCCCAATATAAATAAATTTCATTTAATCTGAAAAAATATTTCTAAACAGGCAAAAGTCTCTTCAGGTTATAGAAATATTAAAATCGTTGTGGAAAAAAAAAAAAAAAAAAAAAAAGATGATGATGGCAATGTGTTCTGCTGATAATCATTCCCTCCAGAGACAGAAAAATAACTATGTGCTCTTTTATGCAATATCATGATTTGTGATAAAAACCAGACCTGGTGTAGTAAGTAAGTGCTATACTATGAAGCTGGGATAGAATATGCAGCCTGTTTTAAGAAGCTGATCTTGGAAGGATGTTAACTGAAGATAGTCATTAAAGACATGTCTGTGTCAGAAACAAAACTATAGCTCTTAGGGAAACCATCTGGGAATTGTAATTTCGTTTACAAGTATGCTTCAGTGAACTGGTGTTCATGTTAATCCTCTACCGTAATTTCTCCATACTGCATCATATTGCCCTACTGGCAGAAGTCAAGATCCTAAATTTCATCCATTCTTTAGGGATACACCTGTTTAGCTGACAAATGATCCTTAGCCATGTGTTAGCAGGAATAGAGAAATGAAATAATTTGGGAACTGGGTGTCTAATAGAGAAGATGTAGTATCCCCTGAATCTCAAAAGACCATTGTCATCTCTTATGAATAACTGCTTTGTTCCCACTATGATAGCCAGTGTGCCTGGCAGGCCTTTTTTTTTTTTTTTTTTTTTTTTTTTGTACCTGGTACCAGTTATAAAACACTTTGTGGTCTCTTCAAGTGTCGGAACTCATCTGAACGGGTGATAAATGGTGTCTTGCAGACTGTAAAGGTTGCTGCTATATATCTTCACATAGCTCTCTAGAGCCAGATAAAATACAGGAAGGAAGCAGCAGCGGTAATATTCCTGCCTTTTTGCTGAGAAGGGTCTGGCTCGCAGTGCTGATTAGCATGAGACTAGGATTTTCAACATGCTTCTTCCTTCATTAGGGAGTTTTAAGTTATCAAATTCAGCTCTCAATTCATAGCAACTCAAAACAGATCCCTGCGTGAAACAGTGGTCTCTTTCATGAACTTTCTAGCGAAGCTAACAAACCTGGCTTATTCTCCTGTTGGAGTCAAAGCAATAATGTCAATATATTGTGTCTAGTATCTTAGTGAGTGGATATCTTAGTCCTATTGCTGCATTAAATGCATTCTTTCTTACATTCATTAAAATGGCCATTTTAAATAGGCCTATGTTTAGGCTGTTAAGGGAAGAGAATCTGGTTAAAAGGTGGGTACATCCTGTTGAAAACCCTTCTAGCAGTGTTACCTCTGTGGATTTACGGCTGATGCATACATTCTGTTTGGTCATAAAATAAAGCATTGATTATTATGATCATTTGTTGAGTTGAAGGCCTTCTTGGATGAGACCCAGAATGATACTTGTACTTTGGAAAAGTCCTCCTAATAGCCATAACCACAAATTTCATTAGTAAATATGATAAATATTTGTTTTTCCTTTCAAGCATAAACATTAAGATCATTGGTACTCTTACAAAATGAAAGTGGGGAAATCATATGTTGTGTAATAAGATCTGCTTGTTAAAATGCCATGGTGTACTGAAAACATTAGTATGTGCATTTTTCAAATTTTTTATGATGGTCATTCAGTGACAAATTTGAGCAGGTGTCTTTTTCAATGGATACAGGTAAATAAGAACATGTAATTCTTAATTCTGAGTTGTCCGTATTTAAAGAGTAATTAAATTTCACATACTGGAGTTGATGATGCCACAAAAATTCTCTTTTGATAATTCTGCTTATATCATTACAGTAAAGAATAGTGTCGTGGTTTAATCCCAGCCAGCAACTAAGCACCACACAGCTGCTCACTCACTTCCCCCCAGTGGGATGGGGGGAGAATCAGAATAGTAAAAGTGAGAAAACTCATGGGTTGAGGTAAAGACAGTTTAATAGGTAAAGCAAAAGCTGTGCAGGCAAGCAAAGTAAAACAAGGAGTTCACTCACCACTTCCCATGGCAGGCAGGAGTTCAGCCATCTCCAGGAAAGACAAATTGGAAAGACAAACGCCATCATTCCAAATGTGCCCCCCTTCCTCCTTCTTCCCCCGGCTTTATGCGTTGAGCATGACATCATATGGTATGGGATATCCCTGGGGTCAGTCGGGGTCAGCTGTCCTGGCTATGTCCCATCCCAACTCCTTGAGTACCCCAAGCCTCCTCGCTGGTGGGGTGGGGTGAGAATCAGAAAAGGCCTTGACTCTGTTCAAGCACTGCTCAGAAATAACTATAAATCCCTGTATTATCAGCACTGTTTTTAGCACAAATCCAAAACATAGCCCCACACTAGCCACTATGAAGAAAATTAACTCTATTCCAGCCAAAACCAGCACAAATAGGCAAACTCTGTTTACTTGAAATTATCTTTTTCTTTTCTTTTTTTTATTTGATCTAGCAAGATATGTTTGCTTGGTCAACATAGACAATATTTCCAGGTTTATAAATGTAATTTTCTATCAGAAGTTGTCATTGTTGGAGACCTGTTATGTCTGTGATCTGTGGTAAGAGACACTAAGGAAAAAATACCACTTAGGCTAACTCCTCTGTGATTTAGGAAAGTGAAGTGAAGTTATGGTTATAAAAGTTGAATCAGCAGATTAATTTCCAGGGGTGTTTGATATTAGCACAAGAATTTGACAATTATTTTTATGATGGAAAGCTGCCATTCATTTCAATGGATCTGCACACATTATTAAAGGGCATAGAAAGAAAAAAAAAAAAAACAGTAAAAATACAGTTCTGATGGGGTAGGAGTCTTAGTCTGTAATTTTGTGAAGCTATAACTGCTGATAGAGACTTCCAAGCAGAAAGTATGTAGTACTGTGGATTTGCCAATGTTATTTGCATGAGAAAAAAGCATGTTTTTCCCTCAGGGCTTCAGAGGTTTTGTGAAAATTCGGCATTTTTTGTGCTAAAATATTAATGAGCATTAGTAGCTCATTTCCATTCATCTCCCCTGGGGAAATGAGACTTTTGCAGTCACACTGTCTCAGAATGTGGGTAGTGGGATGCAGGTGAGAACTTCAAAATCAGTTGTCCAGGTTAAGCTGCGTTTAACAGAAAGATGAGTTTCCAGTGATTGTGATATTGCAGGCTTTGGAAGAAGGAGAGTCAAATACAAAGCTTCAGTTTGAACACAGTAATATTAGACATTGGAGAATTCACGTGGGAAAGAGCTGGTGTAAATGCCCCATGCTGTATTGGTACATTTACCAATACTTTTCTTGTTCTGATGTTTGTAAATAAAAGGTTAGCAAATATAGATCAAAACAAGCTCATCAGCTACTTCTGTTTTGTTTCTGTGTCTGATCTGGTTCTAGGAAAATGCAGACTTGCACAGGGAGCTAGCAATAGAGCTCCAACCAGTATAGTGTTCTGCCTAGTTTCTTTTAGAACATAACTTTGTTTCTAACATTTCTCCTGATGTTTGTAAATGTTGCTCCTATTTGTAGATTTTTCTGAGGGGAAAAAAAAAAGCTTTTAAAAAAAGACACTTATTTGACTTATAGCTCATGTAATAACTTCAAGCCAAAAGGCACCTTTTACCTTCATATGGTCTTTAAAAGATCTTAAAAAGGTGTGTCCACAGCATCTTGGGAGTCTTGTTCCACCCTGTGAGTCGGTTCATTCCGCAGTATGCACTGGTCCCTGCAGATCGCAACTGCCCTATACTCCATGCCTCTCGGTTCCTTTCAGCAGGGAAGAAATTCACAGGCAAATCCCACCCTAAGAACTTTTCTGGATTTCACAGCTCTGACATAGTTTATGAATGCCGTCCCTGGAATTGACCTTCTTCTTCGGAAGAAGAAAGATGATCTCTCTGCCAGTATTTGTTTCGATTCAAATGTCTTATGTCCTGGCTTACAAATGTATGAAGCTATTTCTTCTTGCAGCTACTACCATATTCACATCTGTACCTCCCTTAATTGCATTGGATGCAGAAATACCTCTTAGTAGAATGAGCACCACATTTTTCAGTGTCACTGCAGTCCCATCCATCAAGAATTTTATCCATCATCTAATTGTATTAACCTTGAGTGATTTCACTAGTTCAGCAGAACACAAAAGAAAAAACCCTTTACCAGTTCTGACTCTATTCTTTAAGTGTAGAAACAGCTCAAATATATAGACAAATAAGCACAGAGCCAGCCAGTCATATATTGCTACCTAGAGTAATTTTATTGGATTTCAATATTGATTTCTGTTTAATTAGACTGAGTTTTACAGCGGGCAACAAAAACATCATATTCTTCTGGGACCTCATATTCTGCTGTTGACCTCAACCTGTAACATATTTTCAGAATCCATCACAATACTCATGCTAATCATGTTAAAGATATTAAACAAGGGAACTTTTGTAGCATATATTTCCTTGGTAACATATAAGGCTAGTTAAGTCCATGCAGAAAGCAGTTCAGTCTCCACCAGCTTCTCTATCACTTTGAGTGCATTTCTCAGAATAGAATCAATGATACTTCCAGCTCCAGCTTCATCTGACCACTTCAAATTTACAAGAAATTTAGAAGAAAAGGTCATGGAAACTGCTGCCATAAGATGAATCAGTGACTCTTCTTTGCATAAAAGACAGAAATGCATTATTTGGGGCACAGATTTGGAGGAAAGAATCAAAATTTCATGAAGATTTGAGGGGCGGCGGGGGCTGGGGGTAGTGTCTGTCTTATGATCCCAGAAGTATGTTGTCTTATGATTTAGGTCATCTTACTCTGGTTTTGAAAGATTTCTATTCCTTTGTAGAAACATGCCCTATCTTCAGATTTTGCTGAATACTTTGTCTGTATTTGTTTAACAGCTTGTTTTAAAAAACTAAGCAAACCATTAACAGGACATTTAGAGCCTTAGAAGCTCTATGTAAAAGCCTTAGTTCTTAATTTTACCCAGCTTTCATGTAATTATGTCTGCAAAAATGTTACATGCTAAGCCCCTAGCCTCACTGGACATGAGCGACACCTTTTCTTCTACTGTTCAAATTAAAACAAACAAACAAATCTAATTTAGCTATGGCCTCCAAATCCATCAAGAATGGTGCAAGATGTGATTATCACACAATACTGTGGCATACAGAAAGTAGCGAATGAAAAATTCCCTTCTCGTTCACATAGGTGTACCAACACTTGCGTCGTAGCTCAGGACCACTTATCTCCTGGGGTTATAGCAGGAAAATGTTTTGCCATCTCTACCATGCTATAATTGCTGCTGGTTGTTAGATACAGTGGACAAGGACAACAGTAAAAATTCAGGTCTGTTGTAAGTGCTTGGATCTTGTACAAAGATGCTTTTAAGTAATCTGTAATAATAGTTGTCTATTTTTATTCCAGACACTATGAATGTTTATGATATTTTTCTTTGCAACATACCCCTTCTGTATCTTCCACCTTTGGCTTTGCTGGAGAAGACGGGTTTTATACAAAACTTTTTTTCATTTCTTATTTGCAGCTAGTGTTAAGAAAGTAGAACCTGGTATTTGCCATTTAAATAAAGGCACTGAACTGAATAAATAATTGAATTAAAATTGGAGAATTATCTAGGCATCAAATTTGTTTAGTAATTTGCCTTCATAGTGCCACTGTGTATGTATTTCTTTTCTGCATGACAGTTGGTTAATCTGTCTCGACAGCTACTTAATTTTATGAGCCAAGATATAGGGCTGAGCATCTCTTAGAAAGTATTTCTTTTGCGGCACTTGCTTGGAGCTAGTTCCTTATTTAAATGAAGAGCCCTCTAAAGCACAGCAGCTAAGTGAATGTACCTGGGTGTGTTTGAAATATTATGCCTGTCTCTGTTACTAATCAGAGAGTAGCATAGAAATAAGACTGAAAATCAGTGTGTGAAAATCAGTGTTAAGATGGGACTCCTGTTTTCCTCTGTTTTCTTCTGAAGAGGAGCTAACTAGTCTTGTTCTTTCCTCTTTTAACTTTTATTATATCTCTTCTCCTTTTAGGATGCTATTATTTTAGCTATCTCCATATGCATTAAAAATGTCAAGTATTTGTAATGTGCTATGATTTTAAAAGTTGCATTTTTTCTGCTATTCTAGCTGATCAGAGATGAGCTGTTGAGTAATTCTGGTTGAGCATTTGAAAGAAAGATGAACCAACACTCTCTCCTCTCGTCATCTTTATCCTGAGCAGGGAAATTAAATGAAAAGGCCAAAGTAGTGCTCTAGTGTGCAAATGTAACATGAGCAAATGGTGCAACAGCTGAAGGACAGCACTGTGCACATTCAGTCCAGCTCTCGGCTGCCTCTTGCATCCAGCCAGGGCCACTCAAACTTCTCTCAACATCTCTCTGTGCAGGTACAACTAAAGCTGTTTGAATGGGAAGAGTTGCTCCATGTGCCAGGGAGAGATTAAATTATTTTGTATTCTGTTGATGTTCTAACCTCCCACTGTTGCGAGCATTTTTAATATTTTTTTGGTGCTGAAAAAGAGCCAGAAATATGTTGATCTCGCTCTAGGGATAAAAAAAAAAAACAAACTCAAAAA
Source organism: Cariama cristata (assembly GCF_000690535.1). Taxonomy (NCBI): domain Eukaryota; kingdom Metazoa; phylum Chordata; class Aves; order Cariamiformes; family Cariamidae; genus Cariama; species Cariama cristata. The sequence continues at coordinate 14,576 of NW_009631086.1, read as the reverse complement.
AAGTGGACTATGTTTTTTGCTTGTCATCTGCATTAAATTCTTGGGTACTTGCAATGACTGCGAGACAACAAAAGATCTGATGTGTTAAGAGACAATGTTGAACAGCTGAGTAGGGGAGAAAAATGTGTGATACCTCTGAATTCTCTGTTTATGAAGGATTAATGACCAAACTGTTGAGAAGGAAACTCTTTTTTGAAGAAGCATGGGATTTTCTATCAATACATCTCAAGTCTAGATAAAAAATGCATGTGTGGAAAGATGGGACGGGTGAGGCAAAATGTCTTCTGTTCATAACTTATCTGATAGAAGTAGAAAGATAACCATTTCTTAAAAAAAATATCCTTGGTAGCTGACCTCTAAGCCTATTTTTAGACTGTTTTTATTCATTTTTATTTTCTGACAGGTGACAGTTAAAAAGCCATCTTATTTCCTACTGAAACATTTTATTCCCTTTCAGTTTACTTTCTGGAGTCTTAAAATGACAAAGCTATTCCTAGTCCTGTCCTTGTGGCATTTAAACAAAATTGAACAAAATGTGTATACTATCTGAACAGAAGCTACACGAAAGAGAAGTATGTTTGTGTAAAATTGTTTGAGCTATGATACTACTTTGCATTCCATAACCAAATGCAAATACTGCATTTAAAGAAAAATGCTAAAGGGAGCCATGAAGACTGGAGAAAAACTGAAAAAAAGAACAGGCAAATGGGGAAAAAACCAGCAGAGAATCTAAAAGGTTGATTCTGGTGGAGCATGTGTGACAACAGTGATGGAAAAGTTCAAAATAAAACAGTACGTGCAGGAGAGAACAAGAAAAGAGAAAGTAATAGTCAGAGATTAAGGGAACAACAGAAAAACTGGAATAAAAGAACAACAGAAGGATGAAGGAGCTGGAAGCCATTGAGCAGCAGGAAAACTATGACATAGTTGCCATCACAGAAACATGATGCAATGTTTTGCATAACTGGAGTGCTGTTATAGATGGCTGTGAGCTCTTCAGAAGGGATAGGCAAGGAAGGAAAGGCGGTGGAGTGGCCCTGTATGTTAGGGAGTGTTTCGATTGTCTAGAGCTTAATGATGGTGATGATAGCATTGAGTGTCTATGGGTGAGAATCAGGGGGAAGGCCAACAAGGCAGATATGATGTTGAGAGTCTGCTATAGACCACCTAACCGGGATGAAATATTCTATAAGCAGCTGGTAGAAGTCACATGATTGCTAGCCCTTGTTCTAATGAGGGACTTCAACCTACCAGACGTCTGCTGGAAATAGAACACAGCAGAGAGGAAACAATCTAGGAGGTTCCTGGGGTGTGTGAAAGATAACTTCCTGACACAGCTGGTGAAGGAGCCAACTAGGGAAGGTGCCCCACTGGACCTGCTGTTTGTGAACAGAGAAGGACTTGCGGGTGATGTGATGGTTGGAGGCCGTCTTGGGCATAGTGATCATGAAATGATAGAGTTCTTGATCCTTGGAGAAGTAAGGAAGGAGGTCAGCAGAACTGCTACTGAGGTAAATGTTCCAACTCCTTTGGGAAGGAATGACGTAGCTTAACAGCAAGATGTATGGAGAAATATCTTCTGTTCAAACCTGCCATATGATACCAACATTTGACGCCCCTTAATCCTTGTATAAGAAGGCAGTGAACAGGCATTACCTATTCATTTATCGTTCTAGGTTTCTTAGATTTCTTGCCTGACCCAGTCCAGTTTTATCATTTCCAGGTTCAAGAGTCCCAGTGTATAGTCTGTGTCCTCTTCTGTAATATTTCCTATTTTACTTTATTTCAGTTTGAGTTTATTTTGGATTTATTCCCCCAGTACTTCTTAACAGTTGATGTGTTTGTTGAGTTTCTTTCTCTGAAATCCTAACCTTGAGATCTCATTCCTCAGTGGTGATAACTTTTTGAGAGCCAACCACAGCGTACTTTTTTTTTCCTCACATGTATGACTTCACTTTCATTTATATTTGATTTTGTCTTTCTTGCCACTCAGTATCTTGAAGTTCTTCTACAACATACTGAGCTGGCCTTTGTCTTTACTCCATGGCATAGCTCATATTCTCCACTACCATTGTTACAGCACAGTTCATTCTCTCATGCAGACAGAACTTTCCACCTTCCTGATTTTTTTTCTTTTCTTTCTTACTGGTCCAGCTGTAAATATGCAAGAGAAAATGAAATTGACATCTCTATCAGTTTGAACAAACTTCCTAAAGCCTCATGCAAATTTGACTCAAGCCTGTGACTAAACCTTGACAGCTCTAGAGATACCAGCTTTACCTTCTCCTGTCACTGACAGGCTATTCCACCTATCCGCCAAAGAGAAATTATTTGCCTAAATGAGGCACAGTAAAGACAAGGGGAGATACTGCAAAGGTAATTAGCAGAAGAAATATTAACATCAGAAAGCACAGAAGAGGCAGATGCTGCAAACTTACCAGCAGAGGTAGAGAGGAATGGGCAGGCGGCAGCCAGGATGACAGCAAATCGGTTAGCCGTGTTTTTTTCTCCACCTTTCACTGAGCCAGCAGTGATACCAGTTCTTACAATATGTCTTTGCAAGGTTTTGTTTTAGGAGCTCAAATGCTCCAGATGCCGTGGATTTTTCTGTTAATCTGTGATAGCGATAGTTACGTTACAAGGAATAGCAAGTGTTTCTAACAAGTTACTTCAGATGAACTGACAGTTTATAGATCAGTGTCTGTAAATTTGTTGCCGAGTCCCTGATATTTTTAGAGGAAATTGTTATGGGTGTAGTAAACAGCTTAAGTTTGATCCTTTAAAAAGATATGACTAATATCCTTAAAAAGATATGACTAATGCATTCGCTTAACATTTTATGTCATGATGTTTGCTTTAACTTTTTTTCCACTTTCAGATTCTAGGTACAGCTCATTGAACGCACCTGTGGCAATACAGCTCCTAAATATTTTGTCATTCAAGATCCATCTCCCTGGTATTAAATTAGTGCTCATGCCCTACAGGGTCTGTTTTCCCTATTAACAAAATAACCACAAATGTGCTTTTCAAAGAAATATTACAAGGAGCTCTGCTGGTTACAGCTTGCTCATCAAATGGATATTGTGTACTGGGTCGAATTGTTTCAAAAAAGAAATGATCCATTTCACTGGAATTGGAAATTTTCATATACCTGTTTCCCATTCACAAAGGGCAACTGAATACTTCTAGCCCAGATATTGTTTATGTAGTTTACTTTTCTAAAGGACCAGCAGGAAGATTATTTGTACTGAAGTAAAATAACCATTTAAAGCAATGTTTGGTTTAACAGTTAACTTACTGAGTAATGATTTAACATTTAAGTGTTCACTTTCAGGGTCAGATGAAGTCCTGTTGCTTCCAAAAAATAACCAATAATATGTAGTCTACTTTAGTAACTTATTAATTTTATAGCCTGTTTCTATCTGTACAGTTTTCAATAACTTATGTTATGTTTGGCCAAATAAAAAGATGATTTATAAATTGGTAAAGACCCTTATCACTCTATCCCAAAGGAAGCCAAACACTGTGTTAATTTGGAATATGCAAAGTGTAGAGGATTGACTTAGCTGACAATTTAAGAAGGGTCTGTCATCAAGTATAGCAGCTGTACTTTACATATAATTGAAAGTATTGTTATCATGGGAAAACAGTGTAGACGTTATTGCATCTCCCCTCAAGGTCTGTTTTTTCTGTAAGCTTGAATGTTTTCTGGGTTGTTTTTTTGTTTGTTTCTTTGTTTTGTTTTTCCCTAAGCTACTCAAACCCAATTTAATCTGAAAAAGAATGCTTAGTAAATTTAAGAAAATTACTGGGGTTTCATTTTGGTGACGACATCCCATACTTGTGTGTCACAAAGCCTTAGGGTCTAGCAGGTCAGGATCCCTTGTTGCTGAAACTATTCTGATAATCTTTTTCTGTCAAATCCAGGTGGTTATGTTTAACATTGTTGCTTTCTTCTGTTAGAATCTGGGCATTCCTAATTCCCCAAACTCTTTACCATTAGCAATAATCCTAGGAATATGAAAAACCAGAGTATCATTACAAGATTGATTGCACAAGTTAATAACCTAAGAAAACTTCAGCAAAGCGTTTAAAGTAACACCTGTTAATCCTATGTGCCTGAACAGATGTAAGAGTTTTTGAGCTCCTTAACCAGGGCGGTAGTTTAGCATCCACAGTGGAATATTTAATAGCATTTGCTTGATGTTATTGTAGATTTTCCAGTACTTAGTCATTCTTTGAAATTAATTGTATCTATCTTACTCAACAGTGCCTTTAAAATTAGTAAGTTCAACTGTACTAATTGTATCTTCAGTTTTTAAGGGCCAAAATCCTGCCCTGGTTGCAACTGTATCTTCTAAAACCAGAAGAAAACAAATACCCAGTTTTCCCAACAAAGACTCTTAACTTGTCTTTGCTGAGACTGCTGGCAGTGGCCAACTGTATTACCAGAATGTGCCGCTAAGACTTTGCACCAGATGACATGGAGCAAAGGTACCAAATCCCACAGGTAGCATTTAGCTCCCAACAGCCAATTCCCAACTGTGCTGCTCTGTGTGTCAATCATAAAATGTGTGTTGTCTTTCTGAAGCCTGACTAAGCAGCTTTGGATATTACAAAGGCTCTGCTGCGTGTTTTAATTTGCATAGATTAGTCTTTCTCCTTTTTATTACATTGACTAATCAGGAGAATTTCTTAGCTCAGACATGTTTATAAGCTTGTATGATCATGTTTGGCTACACAGATAAAATATCCTCTCATTTGCCTGATTATTGCATGAAAACAGTCCTCTTTCTTAGAAAGCTAAAACATTAATTGAACACTCCTTCCCTGCCTCTTTACGTTGTCTTCCCTTTTCCTCCCAGAACCCAATTGTCCAAATCCTCACCTCCTTTTTACACTTCTTCACTTTGGTGAAATCTTTTGATGGCACAGGCAGAACTACTTGACTCAATTCTCAATTAAACTACTTGGCTCAATTAAAACCAAGTGGAAATACTGAACGTGCATTTGGCAGGGACAGGATTTGCTGTGGCTGGAGGTGGCAGTGCTCGGCAATTGCCCTTTCCCTGTGTCGTGTCGGGGGAACAGGGCAATCCAGGCAAGGAGAAGCAGATGAAGCCACTGAGAGAAGAGAGAAAGGGAAAGATAGAGCAGTAGTTTACTGAAGAGAAAGTCTTGGGAAGACTGAGAACAATTTTTGGGGTGTCTGAAGGCCCACCATAGAGTGGTTTTTGTGGCTGGCTGGTTTCTGCAGCTTCTTGCCAGGCCTTGTACTGGCAGGCAGGAGGAAACACCCTGACGCTGAACTGCTTCTCCGTGCTCAAAACATAAACTGCCCTAAGTAGAAAAATAAATAATTGATTTCACATAAAATTCAGTAAAATGATAGGTTGATGTCTTTTTATTTCAGGAAACAAAGTTATGTCAAAGAGTTACTAAATCTGCAGAAATGCAGCTATAGTAGTTGACTCACTGAAGAGTGTGAATGCCTGATAAAGTCTCAAAGAAGCTTGTGGCCTCTCAATTTTCTAACAGATGGATAAAAGGATGTATCGCACAAATTCAGGCCTGAATACTAATTTTGAGTTTTCACTGAAATCTGTGTTAGCAGATTTAGGCTTTGATATTTCATATCAAGTGTTTGATACCTCTGTAATGAAAACAGAAAACATTGCCTTAGGTTCTGATAATAAGAACTGAAGCTTAAAAATCAGTTATCAGTCAAAAGAAAGGCAAATTGAAGGATGACACATGTAAACCAATCTGGCATCTTAGTTTTGTAAGTTTTTTATAATGCATAATGGTTAAACTTCCAACAATGACTGCTAACACAGTTTTGAGATGAGGAAATGCCATTTGAAAATGCGTGGTATTTTTCATCTTGTTCAGAAAATGGGGAATTTTTCCTATATTGATTTTTGTGGAAATAGAACTCATCTGTAAGTTTAACCTGAGATCAACAAATAATTAAGATATAATACTTTGGAAAAGTGACAACTTTTAAAATGAGGAAAATCACATATCTATGTGTTATGATATGAGAATTTTTCAAGATAGGGATTAAATTTAAAAGGATTTAACCTAAATGTAGCTTAAATACAGAAGTTCAATTGCAACTTTCTTTTTTCTGTTATTTCACCAGAAAATGTAGAAGACACTTAGCCTCCCAATGAATGGTGTACTTACAGCAAATGCCTGAGCAACTAGAGAGAGCAACAGTGACTCTCTTACGTATGCTGGGGAGGCAAGTCTGTGTCAGCCTCAGCTTATTAGATCTAACCCCATTACAAACCAGCATTGGGTGCATGCTCCCAGTGCCATCATAAACAATTCACTTAGTTTCCTTATAAAGTCCTCTAAACATAGTTCCAAGCAGAGACAACAGAGTGAACTGTCTTCATAGATGGATGAATGTGTACTCTGATTTATTCTATTGATTCTGCTAAGCCAGCTGTTTGGATTAAACCAAGGACCATGAACTACAGACCAACTGGCCATCACAGAGCAAGGGAGAATGGCTGATAATTTCAGAAAGAGACAGGTAGAGTTTTCCTTGTACTTACTCTATCACAGAACCAACAGACAGTCAACATGAAGCGTTTTCTTACTCTCATGTACATTCTCGTTTTTCACATGGGCTGGATACGTTTATTTCTTTGCTCCATTAATCTGTTACCGGTTCCTTTGCTGACACTTTCATGCCTTCTAAATTATAGGATCATGGTGCTCTGATTTGTTTCAAATCATCATGTATTTGGAATAACTGCAGTGCACTGCAGAAGGGTTAACTGCAGAACTGCAATATCATTTGGTGTTTCCCTCTGCTTTTCTCTCTCTCTTGTCTTTTAATATGGGGTTAAAGAGCTGATTTGGAACAAAACGCACATTTTACCAGCCTAACATCTTTCACTTTGTACACTTACTACCTCTCACAATGGGTTTTCAATTTTCAGTAGGGCATCTTTGCACTGCTGAAGTACAAATACTTCCATACATATCCTAGATGAGTGAGAAAGTGTATCGCTGTACCGTACCAGAACACCTCTTAATAGCATTGTTAAGAATGGTTTCCTGAAAATGTTTCCTGATAGCTATAAAGATCCATTCTTTACCCTTAACTTCACCTATATTCAAAATCTTTTTGCTAGGACTTGTATGGTATAGTGTCTGATATTATTATTAATACTTATTCAAAAGACGGCATTATGAGAAGCCAAATGTATAATTTTGTGTTCATGGCTTTTAAGAAAACCAGCCCATTTTTCTGATCTTACTTTCTCTGTCTAGTATTGTGTTACTTCTTGATCAGAATAGTAAGTTCTAATTTTTGTTTGGTATGCATAAACTGTAGTTTTCATTGATTCCTGTTACCACATTTTTAGGGAGGTGAGGTAGTGGTTTGTGTCTGGGTTTGCCCTGCTTTTTGTTTTTTAGTTTCCTTAGGGTATTATGAATTGTGGAGAACTTTGTAATAGCTAGGACATGATAGGATTTTTTTTTTTAATTATATTTAAACAATAGAAATAAGTGGGGAACTGTCAGTACAGTGTGGGCAGTCAGTGCTGCATTCAAATTCAGACCCATATTACTAAGAGAGTCATAATTTAAAAGTGAATTTATTGAAACTTAGTCACCTGACGATGAGTTTCTGGTAAGAAATAAGTTTGATAAACACATGTACAGTCTTGCCATTGACCAATCTCTATGTATCGTCATGAAGTTGAGTATTTACCAGGAGAGCTTAGCCATGCTTGGAAATCTTTTCCACTCGCTGTTTCTTGCAAGTTGTTCCATTTAAATCACATGAATAAGTTTCAGAATCAAGCTCTTGGTTTTCTGTTTCACTTTTAGTGCTTTAAATTATAAGCTGTATACTGTGACAAGTAAATCAGAAGATCTAAGGCAACACCTCTTAGGGTTGTCTTAAACTGCTTATATTTCAGTTATTTTGCATAAATTGGCTTGCTTTCTTCTTATTCAGCATAAAATAATGTTTGTATTCCTAGAAGAAAACTTAGAGAGGACTGTGGGAGGTATTTAACAGTTGTTGAATAGTGAATGGCTTTTCACAAATTACTAGTTTTAAACTGAAGTAGTTTGAAATTTCATTGAACTCCACTCCTTTAAGCACTAGAAAAAATGTGATAGCCAAGGCTGCCATGTCACAACTATGCTCATCTTAGAAAATACACCATCAAGCATTCTGTATGATTGCTTTCTTTACATTCTTATTGAAAATTAATTTATAATGGTCAAAATAAATTATACAATCATCCAAATAATTGACACAACTAGTAAATTAGAGTTTTACTATGTTTTCCAGTGAGTGATTTGAACAAGTCTTTTAATTACGTTTCACTCATGCAATTCTGTGATCGCCTGTCAAACCACCTGACTCAAAAAATGACTCATTAAATGTAGAGTTATGTCAAAGGTATCTCAGTGAACCATATTCCCAAATGCTTTAATTTTAGTCTCTCAGTTTCTGCAATGCGCAAGAGAGAGATTCACTACCTTCTGCGTGGCTCAAGGCAACATCCGATGAGTCTTGTCTCTTCAGTAGTGCCTTGAATACTTTCAGATCCAACTTTTAGTTCCTTCCTGCTTTTGACTGAATTTAAACAGAGGATGTTGCGACTAAAGTCTTGCCAATAGTCTTTGGGTTTTGTCCCTTTACTGAGTGGAATTTTGCAAATCTATATTGCGCAAGTATTCTTTTTTTCTGGTTTTATCATAAAATTTAATCATGACTGTGAATAATTAAGAGCAGGATGTCAGACTAGATTTCCACTTAAATGTGTGCCCAGTAATCATGCTGATCTCAGATAATAAAAAAGATTAATTACTGTACTCATCCTGGCTACTGTTGGAGATTCTGCTAGAAGGAATAGCAAAAAAAAGTACAGAGCTAGTAATTAATTGCTCTGTACACAGGCCACTGCTAGCTCTCTTGGTCCTTTTAATACTTTGGAGTGTTATTATCTTTTCTGAAGCTTTCATAAACTCTTGTGAGCATTTAAGCACTTTTTGAAAAAATTACTTCACAAATATAAACTGTGGCAGTCAAATCCATTACAGTTCTTTTTCCCCTCAGATTGTGTAAGACTAATAAATCACATAGGAAAGAAAATAAAATGGCTATCAGTCTTTTTCCTCCACAGCAGATGTGGTATCTTATATGTGGCAGTGGTTGGGTACAATTTTACCTGGAAATTTAAATTCATAAGCAAATGTTAATATTGAAAACATGTATAGTGACTTATCTGCCATTTTATGGAGAGTGAAACAGGTGCAAAACATGCCCAGGATTTTGTACAAGACTAATTTTATTTGACTAGTTTTTCGCCTTTTACATTAGAACCAAAACCAACCACACCACACACTGGTTCTACATAGTACCTATAGACTACACCTAAGTGATCAGTGCATTTGAAAATAGTGTTTCATACTCACAAGTACACCTCTGAGGAATAAGGGTATCAGTTTTAGTAGAAACCACTTGAAAATGGTGCAGGGAATGGAGGAAACACTAAGCAATGGTGTGGATCTCAGTTCAAGGCTGGCCACCAGCCCATGCAGAAGTGCCAGAGGTGTTGGTGGGGCCACAGGGTTTGATGGAGTCAGGGTGATGGTTAACTGAGAGCGTGCGTGTATGTGCACGCTCCTCGGCAGTGCAGACTCCTTCATTACATGGCGAAACCCTGCCTCTCAGCCAGCAATGATAGTGGGAAGGCATACAGATGACTTAATGACCTGACTGAAATTCTCAGCATTTGTGGTAGGTAGTTCTTGGCAGTGCCTTCCCTCGTCCTTGGGCTGGTACTCATGCTTCCTGCGTTTCTTAGTATTAACATGACACACTCTTAACTCAGTTTCTTAAATAATGCAGTGAAGCCCTTTGGTCTTCATCCAGATATTTTTATTCATGAAGGCAGAGATTGCTATCATTTATTAATTATTATAGTATGGCAGACAAGCCCTAACCAAAATTATGGCCCCATTATACTAGGCAGTGCTAGATTCAGCACAAAACCAGAATGTTGGTCTGCCAAATAGTTTTATAGTTTCTACTTTTCTGTTTTATAGAAGGGAGTTAAAGGCAGGACATGAAGATAGATCTTTTCCCATGTCACATAGGAAAACTGTGACAGAATCTGGAATCTAGACCTTACTAATCTCAGATGACTGCCTTAACCAGAACAGCATTTTCTTTCCTTGCAGTAGTTAATAATATTTACTTAGTGTAGCTAAGCTTTCTTCCTTGGTTAGCAAGAAGCACTATTAAACTATGGTATAATAATACTATAAATCTAAACCAATTAACATTATATTCACCAGGGCAAAGACTTCATGGTTTTAATATTTAGATGATGTAAAAACTATTTATTTTTGCTTTAAAGCAAAAATGTGTAAGCACATTATGTGCAAATATTGTATTTTCTTGTGTTTTGCTTTTCTTTTAAAGGAATGAAGCAATTACTCCTCTCAGAGCACGACACACTGGAGTAAACATTAAGAAAAAAACTAGCCAAAGTTAAAATAATTAGTTATGGTAAAAACAAAACAAAACCCTCGGTGAATTCAAGAAATCTGAAGTTAGACTGTAAGATGTCAAGACAAAAATTACCATAGAAATTTTCTGTGTTATAATTGTTGCTGCTCTGCAAGCGAGGATTCTGTAGATCTTTCTACTCCATTAGGATTCATTCACCTTTGAAATTATGGGATTCCCTAAAATCCAAATGTGGATATACCCTCCTGTAGGTGTCTGAAAAATAATGCTGTGGCAGTACAAGGGGAGAGGAAGAAATCTAAGCAAAATAATACTGATTTTTATTACTTATAATTTGTTTGTAGAGGAGAGGGAAGAGGAGATAAATGCTGTTTCTCAGGCCTTGTGTTTACTATGCTCCATGGGAGTCTGTTTTGCAGAGCCCGAAGGCATATAAACGCATACACTTTTAGCAATTCAGATCCAGCTCTTGGCTCTGTAAGGTGACAGTGGATTTTCAGGTCCAGTAGCACTCCATGGTCCAGCTCATGACCTGGGCTCACGTTGCAGGGCTTCACTACAAAAAGAGAGATGCTCTCTGCCAGGGCTGGAAGAGGGGCATGATCCTTTTCAGCAGATCGTGGCTTCAGAAGTGCCAAGTTGCAAAGGGTTCAGGTACATAAATGGATTTAGACTCTCTAATTTTTGTAGCTCTGGCCTGAAGGATCTTGCCAGCGGCCACCGATATGACAGCTGGATTTCAATTCCCTCTAAACCTCCCTCATCTAACTCTCATCTCTCCACTACCACCCATGTCTTCAACAATATGAAAACATATTTGACATTTCTAAGTATTATTTTGTGACATATTTGATGTCTATAAGTCATTATGCTTCCATAGGGATGTTTGTAGCAAGCTAATAACAATTATTCCATAGTTGTTAAGTCGAAAAATGTCCTGTGTGCTATGGACTGCATTATAAGAAGTGGCCCTGGTTTAACACATCTGGGATTTTAGCTGGTACTCATGGGTGTTAATAAGGAAGCTATGTCTTCCAAATTGCTAAGTTAACTAAGCAGTTAACTACTTACTTGAAAATAGCAGCTAAATGTTAGTAACTACATAGAACAGTGGGGAGAAGGCCCGAACTTAGCAAATTTGTAACTGTGTTTTGTGAATAGTGTTTATATTGGGTTGGAAGGTCACCTAGTCCAACCTCCTAGCAATAAGCAGGGGCATCTTTAACTAGATCAGGTTGCTCAGAGCCCCATCCAACCTGACCTTGAATGTTTCCAGGAGTTTAGAGTCTCTGCAGTTCATTATACCCAAACTTTGCTACCAAGTTTTCACATCAAAAAGATCTCTGATATTTAAGGACTAGGACTCCTTGTTTAAAGGTGAGCCATAAAAGTATTGCAACTGGAGACAAAAATACCACATCTCCAGGAAAAATCTGTTTTGGAACATTTTTTATGTTTCTGCTAAACTTTGCATGGCTGCATTTCCTTGTTGGTTTTCCTACTTGATCTTTACTGGCCAGTGTGCAGTGCCACAGGAAAACCTGTTAGGTACAAGGGATCCCCAGTAAGAACACATTTATGAGGAAACCCAAGTAAATGGAGAAAATATATCAAAGGCTCACTGCTTACTGTTGGAAAAGGGTTTGCAGACAAGTGACATCAGGCTAGAAGAACTGGAGGTGTGAACAGCCATGGCTGGAAAGAGCCTAAGGTGTGAGACAGGAATGCAAGTCACTGCTACAACATCCCTGTCACTCTGAATGTGTAGGAGGGACTTACCTACATAGGGTTTTTGTGTTCATCTGGGAGCACTTTGTGAATCAAGACCAAGTTGCATGGTTAGAGGTAATATGTGTGCTTTTGGGCACACAACTTTTCCAGCTGTGTCTGGTAACAGATACTACCTCTTTCTGAAAACTTGGCTTTTGTAGTCAAGGTGGTCTCAAGATACTACATTCAATACAACAGTTTGATGTATTTTGTGCATATTTATGTGTACAAAGACCTGGCTCTTTGGTCCTCTATAAACATTCTTCTTAAAAAAAAATTAGTATTTCTGCTTTTACTGTTTTCAGCCTGTGTTTTATTCCATGTTTTTCTCCATCTCCTCTGCTTGTCACTGTGCTGACAGATGAATCCCTGTGCTGTAGAGGGATGTCTGCACTTACAGAGAGAAACCACAAAGGTCTCAAGGAGCACCTTATTGTGATAAACCAAGGCATCAGAAATACCTCTGTCGTCTTGAAACAGAACAGAAGCTTGGGAAAGGGAAATCTGAAGCTTTAAGAAAGAAATTGTTCAATTCGTATTTCTCAACATAAATTTGACATCTTTTGAGTGGATAGTAGCCAGGAGCCTGTAATTTTAAAACAAAGCATAAGAAAAACCTTTTTCTTGTTGCCTTGAATGGACATGCATCAGAAGTGCCTTATGTGCAGAGGATTTTAGAGCCTCCTGTTTATTATGCCTTCCTTTTAACCTGGAAAAAGTGTGAAGAGGGTGCTCCTAAGTGTCAGTGTAAATGAAGACAGAGTGCAAACTACAGTTTTCACTTGTATTTGGAAGTGAAATTAACTATTAACCAAAACTGTCTTTGGGACATATGAAAACAGTTCATATATTGTAGGTAATACAAATAAAACAATACGTGCATTCCAGAATAGGTTTTGCAGAGCAATGATATGGAGTCCTCTGTATCAGGCTCTGATACTTCTTTGGGGAACTCTTCCTGGACAGTCTAAAATCATTCACTAATTCTGTGGTCTAAACTGAAAAGGAAAGGCAGTCAGTGATGTCAGAGGCTTTTCTTGAAGGAAGCTTTAACAGCATCCTGAGCAAAAAAGATTCTCAGGCAGAACACAAAGATCTCCAAGAGCCATACTGCTATTGTATCTCCTGATTTGTGGAGGAGTTTTTTTGCCTTCAGTTTAACAAAGAGATGATTAAGGTAAGGTACAATAGAGGTTTACAAAGGAATGAATGGATAGAAAGGAAGATGACTCCCTCATAAAAACTGGTACAGAGTCACAGTTTGAAATTATCAAGCATTTAGTAAAAGAAAACAAATTAAGTACTTCATGCAGTACTTCATGTAGAACTTCAAAATTAGGTTCTGTAGAACTGAATTGTGGAACTTGCTGCCATGGGATGTCATGCATGTCAAGAGTAGAAATGAGCTGCAGTATGTTTGGACAGGTTCATTAAAAAAAACCAGAAACACACCTATTACCGTGTCTCAAATGCAATTTCCAGCTTACAAAGTCCCTAAGCAGTGTGTTGCCAGACTCTGGAAGGTACTCTGTGGCAGTATTGTTTTATACTAACTCTGGTTGTAATTCCAACTGTCAGATAACAGATGCTGACCCAATAGAGATGTTTTTGTCTACATCTTCTGACTGCCTTTGTTGCGTGTATGTATTTTTGAAATTAATCCTAAAAAAAAGATAAATCTCTGAAGTAGACAAATCTAGATCTTTGTGGGGTGGGTTATGAGAAGTAATTTTAAGGATGTCTTTGATGTTGTGTCAGACTCTTGGTTCTGTGATCTTTCCAGCTTAGGTTCTGTGCTGATTACAGCTAAGGCCACAGAAATCCTTGGGCAGTACCAGCAAATTTAATGCATCTTTGTCTGATTTTGTAGGATAAAAAAGTATATGCGAGGTAGCGAAAATAAGCAGCAGATCGCAAGAGGTGAAATTATCCAATCAGTGGGGTATCTGTTCTCTTTTCATTTTGAGTTATTCATGAGACAAAGTTGAATCTGTCTGCAGGAAAGACATTCAAACTGTTCCCTCAAAAGAGCTCATTTTCCTTTGGGAATTCCACAATGGGAAAACCAAGCTGTGGAGGCACACTGTTGTGCAGCTACCACTACCTTTCCAGCAGCAGTCACTTCCACCAGGTCAGACCAGTTGTTCTACTAGACAACGGTTGGACACAATCTTCCTTTTACCAAGTCCAGGCAATCCCTTGAACTGTATCTTCAGCAGCATCAAACAGAGCATCCTGTTTGACATTTTCTGACCACAGCATCTTGTTGTGCCTTGATAGAATAGAATCA
>NW_009631085.1:0-22754 GCF_000690535.1 Cariama cristata | reverse complement strand
TTATATTATTAAAATATTTCACTTTTCTAAGAGAGGACAGCAGCCTATAAAAAAATACATTTGAGAATGTGCTGTCAGCTCTCTCGAACTGTGGCAAAACAACCCCCAGCCAACCTCCGCTGCCCTTTTCAGCTCCTCTCTCCAGCACAGCTTCCAACTCACCACCCAGTTTTCCAGCCCTGGCCCTTCTCCCCGAGAGCCCCACCTGGCCAGGGATGCTGCTCCCCTCCTCACCTAGCTCAGACTCGGGGTAATTCAGGTCCTTTCATTTCTCCCTCCTGTACCTCCTTGCAGTTTATGACAGTAACATTTTCAGTACCCTTATTTTTGACTCTGTCCCAGTGGGGTTTCCACACACTTCACTTGATTTATAATTGCATTCACAGAGGTCTTTTGAGCCTCAGGCTTGGGAATAACTCTGCCCATTTTACCCATCCACAGCCTTTACATTTACTCATTCCTCCTTCCTCCTCACCCTTCTCATTTCTTCTACGCATCTCCCTCCTCACCTTCACCAGACGCTCTCATCAGCTGCACAGTTTGGAGATACCCCTACCATAAATTGTTCAATAACAACACAGAACTTACTAAAACTTTGGACCTGGGCTCACCGAGACCTGCTCAGTCATTTTCTTCCAGCTCTAGTTTCTCTAGGAAGATTACTTCCAACCACAACCAAGACCTGCCTACCTGCCTGGACGTACTGCCCACTCCAGGTGAGTAGCTTACACAGCCATCCCTTACATCACAGGAAAAATAAGTCTGTGGCAAACGGTTTAAACTGCAAGCTTTCGCTAAGGCAGCTGACTTTGGCTGAAATGAGTCGAAGAGCCCTCACGCAACCTGACCGACACGGTCTGTAGACGGGAGGAGCAGGTCCCATTCAGAGCAGGTCCATAGCTTCAGCAGCTGCAGGCTTCGCACCCTCACCACCCACGCTGTGAGATGAGGAACTGAAACGCAAGAAGGATGATGAGAATTCATGAATGAATAACGAAGAGCCAGGCTACTTTGGCAGTTTCGGGGCCAAAGCCAGCAGAGTATTTAGTAGCAGTTCTTCTATTTCAGACAAAACGCCTGATCCATGAGAAACGTGTGTTCAGAGGAGTGGAAGTAAGAGCTCAACTTCAAGGCAAACACTGCAAATTGAAACAATTATTCAATGCTGAAATCAAAGAAAATTATCCCCTCACATTTTGCCCTTCTGAGCAGATAAAAAGCTCTCAAGGAGAACATTTCCTTCAGTTTCTCTCCTGCCTAAAAAAAATAAATGACTACAAGACATTCTAAACCCTGAGTTCTCTCATTAATGGTACAACTGGTAAGATTAACAGCAAAAATTAAACAATCTCATTATTATTTAACCGCTTTTAAAAATACATCGCCTTAATATTTATAATTGTACTCTTAAGATTAACAATCTTGATTTGCCACCTCCCCATCACAAACCATTTCTCACACTTACCCAACTTCAACAGAACTTCACAAAGAAAAAAACTGAAAGGACATCTTGAAGACTTCTGAAGTAAAAAAAAAAGACACCTGCCACCTCCCCATCACAAACCATTTCTCACACTTACCCAACTTCAACAGAACTTCACAAAGAAAAAACTGAAAGGACATCTTAAAGACTTCTGAAGTAAAAAAGAAAGACACCATGTGCATCCATAAATTATTTTTTATTTCAAATCCAGCTCTCAGTTTACATTGTACAGGAAACACAGGCAATTCTGTAAGCATTCAGGATTGGCAACGTTCATGAAGTCCCCAAACTAAATTCATCACGCTGATGCCAATGTACCAGTTAAACACAGACTCTAAACTTAAGTAAACTGGAGAGACAAAAAAAAAAAATTCAGAAGTAGCAAGGAACAAGATTCCTATAGTCTGTTGGGAAAACATAATCCAGAGCTATACCCTGCCTAAAGAACAAGTGGCACAGAAGTCAAATTCCAATTTCCAGGCAGACCAAGATGGTCCAGACCGTCTTTACGAAAGTCACGAGCCAGATCTTTGCTGTTGTCCACGCTCTCGAGATATATTGGCAAAATCCCACTAATCCAACCAAACCTCCTTCTGCTGCCAAGATAATTTTGTGACTATTTGTAAAGCTAATCAACCAAACTAGTATTTTCATCCCAGCAGTACTAAGCCATAAAGGCTGAAGTTGGCCATCAACTCTTGATGCTGCACTCAAATTTGCTGAAACTGGTGAATGTTGCCAGGACATATTGCCCTTGGATTAAGTCCTCACAGCCTCTCCTCCACGGATTCAGGCATATGTTCGACCACTTGTTTTACTGAGTCCTAACACAACTTGAAAGAGAAGCTCCTCATTAGCTGTTTCTGTACAGATTCAAGCACATGCCTGCATTCACACACTGGCTTCAACAGCATCATCTGCAGCGCAGAAAGTTAAACATATACAAGTGTTTTCCACAAACCAATCTTAAAATGCCCAGCAACAAAGCCATCAATGCAAGGTGACAGCATTATCTCTGAATGACTCCCAGATAAATAAATCCCAGTATCAGTTTGAACCTCAGAGCACCACGTTGCCATGGCAGGAAAAAGCAAAGACACACGACTCTATGCAATTAATAGTATTTAAAACATTTGCCTCTAAAACCTGGCAAACCATAATCAAACATTTTACACTTCTTTTTTATTAAAAAGCTTTTTATTAAAAAAATTATCAAATATCTGTACACAGTTCATACTTAAACATCTTCTTTATTTTGAATTGGTTTTCATTCTAACTCAGATATTTTACTGACTTAAGTTTTATACATTTTTTTTCTTTAAAAATCCCACAGGTAAAAAAACCACACACACAAATACAGGAAATTGTATTTCTCAAGGGCTTTTTTTTTTTTTTTCTTTCATGTCAAGAAGTGCAATTTTGCTTCTATGGTTCTTTAAAGCGAAACAGTTTTATCCATCAGTAAAACAACATACTACACTAAGAATTGCACCAGATACTTTAATATATCTTGTGTATCAGCTATATCTAGCTTTTCCTATGCAATGCTTAAGGTCATGAGAGATCTATATGAAAATTATGCTTACAGTAACTCATCTTTACCAGTATAGGCAGGTCAGTAAATGTACCTACGCTCTATGAAATTGCCTATGACTGTTGGAGAATGGAAGTCAATAATATCTACAATTACCCCTGCAAAATGTTTACATTTACTGTAAGTATCTTGCTTTTGCATACAAATGTATGCTCTGCTTCAAGCCACAGAGACTGTATGATTATACTGCAAGTCTATCAAGGGAATACATTCTCAAAAAAAATCCATAATTTAACATAGAACTCTGGTTTTTTTATCTCACTGAACTTGATTCTTCTACACACTTCCTTCTGGCTCCACTTAAGACAACAGAACCACTCCCTTTTTTTTCCCCCCACTAGCACCACCATGTTAGCTCTGGGGGGAATTCATAAAGAATTCAGCTTTGGCTTAACATTTCCTTCACTGAAAACAGTGAACTATGCTACTGGCTTTGGAAGGATTTTCAAAAGTTTTCTAGATTGACTCTTCAACATTTTGAGAAAACAAGAAGATTAATAGATCAGGCTTTTAATGACTCCAAGAACAAGGTTCCTCATGACTTGCATTTCCTTTCAGCTGCAGCTGAAAGACAGCCTATACATCTTATTTGTCATAAAAAAATAGAAGTTCATTCCCTTTAGCATCCTCAAAAAGACTCAAGTTTTATTCCAATTTGATCAAGTTTTCCATTGCAGAGTGCTGTTTTATGTGAAAAAGTAGGAAACACTCAGACTACCTGAAATTTTAAGTATTCACTTATGAAAAGATTTACCTGCTTTGAGATAGAAGACTGACTAAACCTACTGAGCAGATTTGTTATATTTTAGCATTTAAAAATACAGGGAGAATAGTCAAAGTTTATATTTAATGCAAAAACATAAGACTCTGCTCTCTAACTTGAAAATGTTTCTAAACTTGACATAGAAGTTTGCAGTGTCTGTTGAATCAAACAACAAAAGTTAAAGCTTGCTTAACCGCTTCATTCTTACAACCACTATTTTACAAAGGAAGATCTTCAAACCTAGAAACAATAGAGGGACAAGCACAGCAACGACATGGATGACGATGGAAAGGAACTAACAAGCCATCCTGGAACCACTGCACCATGTAACTCAGCTGCAAATGACATACTGGGCAGTGTTTTACAATAGGAAGGTAATTCCTGTTCAGATTTTTACTTACAGGTACAGGACTATAGTATAAAAGCATCTAGCTTCTTAAAAAGCAGAACTGAGGAGCTCTGACAGGCCTCTTTCATTCCCGGAGAGACTACACTGAGAATCCAAGCTGTAACACTCTCCATCCTCTAGCATTTCCTCATGTAACAGTAGGCATAAATTATTACAAGACTATTATCTATCCCAGAAAATCTTACATGAAATGGATGGACAAACCTTTATACAAAGACAAGTATTTCAGAATTTGGAATGCAAAAATACAGTGCAAAAACCAAAAAGAGTTCTGAAAAAATAGTTTTTACGTATCAAAAACTCCACGAATTAGAGAGAGGGATTATAAAGAGAAGGTACAGTGCTAAGGTGGTTTGACAAATTAATAATGGGTTATTTCCCTCGCAGAGGTTTACATGTTTCACACCAGCATTTTGCTTTATGTTGTTACAATATTTTTACGGAGCGTTATTTAAAAATAATATCTCAGTCAGAAGACTAATTTAGAATTCATCATGTTTTACCCTAAATGGCCACTTGGAATGCTGTGAAACGTGATTTGCAGCCAGAAGCACCAAGTACATAAATTCTTCCACATCAAAGGAGTAGTTCGTAAATTTTGGATGTTCTCCCAGTGTTGGGTGGTGTCCCTAGAAAAATGAAATAAGGCCTTTTAGATGGGAAAAAAAATTCAATACATCTTCCATTCAAAAAGAAAGAAAAAAAAAATTGAGCATCCACCATTTTAATTTATTATTTCTAATTCACTGATCTGCTCTGAGGCAAAAGAGCTGGCAAAGTAACCGTGTAACAGCAATGCTATGGATTGCTTGAATTAGAGGCCAATTAATTTAATTTTTCTTCTTCCCTTAGCCATTAATACCAAATGATTTCTTAATCACAACAGGGAAGTTAATTTGGTCTAAAGAATGAAAATTGTCTTTCAAATACCAGAACATAGATAGGTAAAGCAAGCTAAATGTTAAATGCTTCGAAGTGATAGCACCCCACCCTTCCAGCAGTGGCCATCAGTACCTGATCTTGAGGGAATACTTTATTCCTTTTTCGCCAAGTGATGTACTGAATGCCTCTCAGCCTTGCCAAATCCAGGTAACAACGTTCATCTTCACAATTGTACCTAAGGACAGGCATAAAAATCATATTTACCTGCAGAGATTGTGCAGTTTACCTGGGTGAAACAGGAAATAAAACCTGCAAGACGAAACGTTTGCTGCCCAGTTCTAAGGCACCGAAACCATGGACAAATTCTGAAAACAACAACAAGGGCTATCATCTGTTCTTAAGATGTGGCCTAGGAGGCAGTTTGAGGCACATCTGCATGTCAGACATGTCCCTGTCCAGCTGCAGCAGCTCTTGGACATGTAAAAAACCCCTGAGTTTCTGAACTTATTTGGAGACTAGACAAAATACTCTCAAGCCAAGATTATCCTGCAAAGCACCATAGCCTTCCCACCCAGGGTCTTATGCAGAATTTCCCAGGATGGAGAATTCAGTGCTCTTCTGACAAGCACTCTGCATTTTTGTTTAGTTCTAAAGAACCAGAGCGTCTGTTAACAACCGTACTTGGTAACAAAATATGTTTAAATGGAAGCTACTAGAGAAGAAATTACTTCTCTAAAGACAGAAATTACTAGAGAAATTTAAGTAAAACAGAATGACACACAGCTGAGCTTGGCCAGCAAGCTGGTGCTCATGTCCTGAGCATAGAAAGGAGTATCTAAATAACCTTCAGTGGGATCTTTAATACCTCGGACATGCATCGTATGTGATCAATTCACCTGCATCACCAAAATACCATTAGATCTCAGACTCACCAGGCAGAATCTGACCAGTGAGGCTTTCTCATTTTTTGCCGTTTTCCCCAAGCAATTGTTGACCAGGCTGCATTTTATTTATACCATGGCATCTTAAGGAATCACAGGCCAAATCTGTATGATACAGTTACACTATATTTTATAATGAAAGCTTTCTCACTTTTGATTCCCAGAAGAGGCTGCCAAAAATGAAGTCTAGATGAGGATGCAAGACAAATATTCACAGTCAAATACTAGCAAGGGAGAGTGCTTCATTAGCACATAAGAACAGACGTGAGCAGTTGTGTGTATAATAGAGGGGAAAGAAAGAGAACAGACTTACAGTTCAAAAACAACGGCCCAGTCTGGTAGAAAGAGCAAATGGGTAAGTCCAGCTCCATGCATCCCAATGAATATATCAGAGTTGTGGGTAATTCTCAATTGCTCTGAAAATTCAAGTTCCCTGCAGACAACACAACACAACAAAAATGGTGATCTGGCATGCCTATCCATCTCAGCAAGAATCAGCTACATGCAGAAACCGCAAAATTAACTTAAGGGAATACTGAGAGAGAGATTGATTTTTCAAGGAACAACACTAAGAATCACAAATGCTGCAGCCAGCAATAACTCAGCATGGAATTAAAAGAAATGCAGACAGGTTTTGAAACTTCACAAAAGTTTGTCCCAAAAATGTGATTTTTTTTTTCCAAGTTAAAGATTTTAAAAGTTTTGTGGTTTTTTTTTTACTTGCCTTTAAAAAAAAAAATTATGCATCACTCCCTTTAAAAAAGCATCACCTCCTTTAAAAACAAAACAAAACAAAACCAAACTCAAATCAACATAAAAGACCTAAATTGTTTTTAATGTAATGTAGAAGTATATCATTCCTGCCTAAAGATGCAGGTATCCAACCTGAACTTATGCACAGGGCATCAAGCAGAAATAAGGAGACCAGGCTTTTTTCAGGTCCTAGAAGTGTCACTCTCTCCCAACCTTTGGCTGTAAGCTCCAAATAAAGTACGCTCTCTAAATAACCAAACATTCCCTAAGCACACAAGGAAAGAATGGACTAAAGATACTTAATTGTAAGAGAAGACAGACAACTCGAAAGGGAAGTTCAACAGGCTTCATTTGTGTACAAACAGATCATACATTAAAAAGGAAGAGAATAACGTCCTCTCTGACCATTTGGAAACGAGTGGAAAGAAACTGGCTTAAACCACAGGACAGGTTTAAACTGCTATAAGTGCAAACATCAGGGAAACCCTTCTAACTATGACAACAGTGATGCTGCAGGATAGCTGCAGAAATCTCTAATGCTGAACAGTACTGCAAACACTTTTGACAAGCACAGAAATTGTGGAAGTATCACTTGATCAAGCTTTCAGGTGGGATGGTCTAGATGCCCTCCCAAGCATATCCACACTCTTTTTTATTATTAGACTGCTCAAGTGCTCTCATTGACAGGGGAATCTCAAGCAACTCTTCACCTCCTCACGCCGTCTCTGCTTTGGTCAAAACACTGATCTCATTGCTGCTTTAGTTTCTCACTCTTCCTGCATGATCCACGACAGCATGATTGAGTAGATGGGAGCTGCTGCCATTTGGCACAGGCATACACCACTTGGGAACTTTTCCTTCCAGGCATTTCCTACTGGCACAGTGCCTACTACATCTGGGCATCACAAATTGACCTCAAGTGGCATCTTCAGGAGCCATTAGAGCAGCAAATAACCTGAGTTATTATTCATTACTAAACTAAGGGTCATATAAAATAAGACACTAGCATCATACAAGAGAAATTCCTGTCGACCCACAGTTACTGCAGAGCATTAGCAAATCCAAAAGGGTGATGGGAACACAGCTGGTTTTGGGAGAGAGGAGGAAAAAAAGAGAAGTGATTTCAAAACTTGCTCATCATACAGTAGCTTTAACCTGAGCCTACAAACTCTAGAGATTCATTCCTAAGTAGTGCATCATAGGATGGGAGTGCTTAACTAACTCACCCACCACTCCCTCAGTAAAATTCGTCCTTCCTTACCAGTTCTTGGATTTTGCAACGTTAAGACATCGGGGCATACATAGCGCTTTGCCTGCAAACAGCTTTCACCACCAATAGGCAGCATGAGATCACATTAGTTTCTTCTATCAACTTACGTACCTGTATTTGTAGTCTACCACTTTGACCTCCAATGTTGATACTGTTTTCAAAGCATTCACAAGCTAAGGAGGAGAATAAGATGACAATGATTTGGTGTTCTCCTTCAATTAATTCCTCCCCTGCACTCCTGACCATTTTACACCCCCTCCTCCCCATGAGGGAATTACAATGACTGAAACAAAACACGCTGTCACTGCCACATAAAGGAGCAGTTCCCCTCCTTTTGTGCCTTCCTACCTAAGATACACACGTTATTCCTGGCAGAGCAACCCCTGGAGAGGAGATTCAGATCTCCTGCCCTCTCACAGAGGCAACTGTTGACTTTTATATGCTCCAGGACCCAATCCTAAACCCCTCAAACTATGAGTTTTGCCAGGAAGATTTCCACAAGATATTCCAATAGCTAAAGAAGCAAATCCATAGCTAGAAGGATTTTGAAAAAATACCTTACTAGGTCAGGATCCTGCTCACATGAGGTGAGTACGAACCTCATGAATGAGCTCACCCAGGGAGGTGGTGGAGTCACCATCCCTGGAGGTGTTCAAAAAACATTTAGATGTGGCGCTTGAAGACATGGTTTAGTCGGTTTAGCGGGCATGGTGGCATTGGGTATACGGTTGGACTTGATGATCTCTGAGGTCACTTCCAACCATAATGATTCTATGAGAAGCGAAACCAGGTTAGAGCCTGAGCTTCTAACCTAAAAGGGCTTTTTCAAGTCTCCACTCCATAGCCAGCAGTAGATGGAGAAAGAGCCAAGTATTTTCTTTTACAAAAGTGTAGTAAAGATAAGGTTAACTTCTCCTTTTCTGTCATGTGCTCATTACCAGAAAACACACTACACGTAGCAGTGTAGGCATGCACTGTGGACAGCCTAGTAGCTAAGGCACAAATCTAGTCATCTACACTCTGCCTATTCTGCCACGGAGCTATTGCATCAAACAAGCCTCAGTTTCTCCCTACACAAGGTGTGGATGATAACGTCATTTCATAGCACTAACAGCTAAGAATGAAGACAGGTATGAAAACATTAGATATTATCATTTTACTACAAGAAAAGCTACACCATAAGTCCACTAAGTTGCACGATTCAAAAACGTGAATCAATACGAAAATTCATTAAGTTTTGAATGCACATACTCAGATACAACAGCTTATGCATTTTCATCTGCAAGCATAACAAAGGTTTTTGTTAGAGTCTTCAACACTGGGGATCCTAGAAATAAAAGAATCTGAAAGTGAAATAATTTAATTTTGAGAAGCTCCACAGCGTCTGTTTGTTAAGAGGAAATATTTTTACTATTACATCTGTAGTCTTCTATTGGATATTTTAAAAGGGCAGCAAGGTTCACTGTCTGGTGTACAGAAACAGACTAGCTAGAAGACATATTAGAAGAAATTAATATTAGCACTGAACATATTTGTCCAAGATTTGTCAGCAGATAGATGTCTTGGCTGTACCTGCAAAAAAATCTATTCAATGAGCAAAGTTTAACTTCTGATAAATTAATTTTAAAAATAAAAAGGACCACACCTCATTCTGGTTTAATATTTTCCGGTAATCTGTACTGCGTGCAAGTATTGTGACTCGAATTTTCCCATCCTAAAAAGAAAGGAGCAGCAGTATATTAGCTATGAGGCAGACCTCATAAAAAAAAACCCAAACACTTCCACATTTACTTTTGGCAATTACTTGAGCAACTAAGTATGTTCTTCCCCCATGTATTAGATGATGTAACCACCTTAAAATTCACATTGTATTTTCCAACAGATTAAAAGTGTCAAAAACTTTGTGAAAGTCTGACTATTAACAAAGAATAAAACATTTTCTGAAAGATTTATTTTATTCAGTACAAAAGAGCCTTTGTATTATACATTATACGGCACTTTTTGAAAGCAGGAAAGCAGCTTTCAGGATGGTTTGTGCACAAGATCCTTGGAAAAAAATATTTTACTTCTATGAAAGTTCCTCCTTTTACCTCATTAAATTAATTGGACTCACAGGGTAAGCGTTCCAAGTGAAATAAAGAGATTTAGCTGCATGACTCCCATTAGTGTCAGCAGGAGAAGCATAACTAAATGCCTGTGCAGTGCTCTGAATGTGTGCCCCTCAGCGATAATATGTAGGCTACTCTCTAGCAAATACTTCCAAGAAGCCCAGAACCGCCGTATCCATCAATGCAGCCATTGCAACGATTTGCAAAAACTACCAGTGAGTACAACAGAGAAGCCCAGGGCCAGGCAGATGGTATCAGACAAGGATTGGAAGGACCAGATTCAATCATGTCCTCCTCTGATCTGAGCTCAGCTGTACCTATGAGGATCGATAAAGAGCAAGCTCCCTGCATTGCTCTGTGGGATCCCCTCTGCTGGACCCAAGGACAGCACCTTGTCAGCGTGCTCCAGAAGAGACCATGTACCATGTATCTTGCTTAACTAGGAAGGACACAGAGGCCATGAGCACAGAGAACAGAGACAATAAAGAGATCCTAGGGTTGGAAGGAAGATGTTCTAAAGTCTGTCCTATGGAAATAAGGCATCAGGGCAACTTTCACAAATATACACAAACATTTGCTGAAGGCCTCTACAGAACAGGCTGACTTATTCGGAAAAAAAAATAAAATCCCAAGCATCACAGGAAAAGCCAAAAAGTGCACGATACGCCCTTATTCCCCACTGGGTCCAGCTTGCTAATGCTGTTTCTCTGGTAAGAGCCACCAGCTCCATATTACAACTTTATTGTTCAGTTATCATACCTTGGGTCCTTCTTGTGTGATATTTAATCTGTGTAACACATGCTGAGAAAATGCTCTAAATAGCCCTGTACCGTGACAGCCAGAGATCTGAAATTAAAAAAGCAATTGTTAATACAAAAAGTTATTCTGCTTGGAAAACCTCCCTTTGCGATCAGTCTTTTGCCATTCTTGTGGAACAAAAGCCTACTATCATGCACTGAGCTAAACATGTCACTATTCACTGCAACACAAGTGGCACTTTCATTTCAAAAGAAATATAACTCTCTCTACAGTGTTACAGTCTGAATGCATGAGCTAATACCCTCAGGAGAGTCTGTCAGCGTACAAGATCTTGTGCTCTGCAAAAATATCAGTAAATTCACAGTGCCCACCCATTAAAGAGGAATAATATGTATCTCATGAGCTGTGACATAGGAGATTGCACACAACCAGTTACTATCAACCAGCTAAAGTAACTTAAAAAATCCTAATCTTCAGGGAAGATCATCTCATTTGGAGTTGCATAGACCTTCGATGCAGTACATTGCATGATAGCTCAGCTAGATATTTGAGAGATTCATTAGCTCATATTTAATACTGTCACACGCACATCTATTTAACAGAGTGGATGGATAAAAAAAGGACTCACCAACGGTGTGTTATAAAACAAGCCATATCGCATTCGAGGCAGTAATGAGAAGACTGCTTCTTTAAAGCATACCTGCAAAGGAAGATCACAAGAAGTTACACTGGACTGCTACCTTCCGCTGGCACATCCCATGCTCATTCAGTGGGATCACTGCTTATAATGAGCTAGCAATTACATGCTCCTGTCAAGAACATCCACACTTCCTTGACTGTGCAAATGAATAGAACAAAGACAATCCTGATCCCAAAAGAACTCTCACTTAGGATGCTACAGATACAAGTGTGGTAAGAGGTTAAAAAAAATCATCCCTAAAACAGAACAAACGTGAACTAAACAGAAGGAAACCAGTCAGAGAATTTAAGACAGGCTTTAAGGGATTTAAGAGACTAAAATGATCTCTGAAATGAATGGTCACATTTTTTGGTGGGAGTAAAAATTTTTTTAATGATAAGCAGCAGGTATACTAACAGTTGCAGGGGAAGATAAACACCTCAGTAGGAATCAGAAGACTTAGAAAGACAGTATCATTTGAAAACCCTTAACTTCAGTAGTGGAGCCTGCAGAACTGACACCAATACATAAGTATCACTTCTCAGCAGACACAAAAGTTACATCCATCTATATGAAGCATAGACATGCCACAGAATTAGGTTATAGCTCTGTCTCTTGTTTGTAAGGTAGAATACTCGTATTATGCAAATTAAACATGCATGGAAAGTATTAATGCTTTCCTCTGAAATACCCATATCCACAAGCAGCTTGAGAAGCTGTCATATTTGCTACGTAGTGACTATGAATTAAAACAAAATAAAAAATTCCATACCCTTTTAGAGTCAAAGGTTTTCAAGTGTATTACTTCATAGTTAGTAAATGCCTTCCATGTCTCACTGAACAGGTCACCATAGCCATACGAGCTCTAGGAGGAAAGGAAAAAAACACAAGGGCATAATGATCACATAAATGCATATAAAAACTCTCTTCATGATTTACAAGTTTTGTATATGAGTTTTATTAGGCAGTTAACATGCACATCAACACCACGAGACCTAAGACAGCCTAGCACAGAACACAGACATTACAGAACACCGAACCCTGCAATTACAATGGCAGTTAACTCCAATTACCTGTCAGGTAGTTAATTTTTAATAAAACAGTTCTACAAATTAGCAAGCTAGACAAGTTCTTCAGCAGTAGATTAGCATTTCTGAGTTAGGAGCAAGGTCTACCTAGTACTTGCCCCAAAGACAACAGAACACAAGTTAAATTGAAAGTAACAGAAACACGGGGATGGTAGAAGGCACAAACCTCAACTCCTCAGACTAGAAAACCACCTGGGAATTCAAGCACAGCAGTAATGTTTGAAGTAAAAAGTCACAAAAAGCCTGTTTCACATTTGCCTCTGTTTTGGGATCGTCACTTGCATATTGCACACGTATCACAAACTGAAGGTAATGATCTGATTTGATGGAAGAAACAGCCAGGAAACTATGTTTTGCATTACTTTGACAAGCTACCGAGAAGTCTCTCTACAGGGCAGTATAAAACTTCCCCCTTTGCAGCAATGCTCTGTGGAATCTTTTAAGAGCCATCTACTCCCTACAACATCGGCCTACCAGCAGGGGCTCTTGCCTACAAATTTGTAACATCTGAAGGCTAAGAGTCATCATCTCTTGCTCTTTGAACACAATTAAATATGACCTCAGTAGCCCTGGTGCAGATTCTCACTTAAAGCTTCCTTTCAACTCTGGAGCTGGTTCAGGCTGCTTGGAAAGTTATGTGGAAACATTCTCAACAAGAAATTTGAAAATAAGAGTACAAATGACCACAGAAGAGAGCAGATACCTAGTGAAATGTAAAAGAATCTAACAGGCACCAAATTTTCTTCAGCTGAAGAGATGCTTCCTTCCCCTTCTGCCATTAAGTTTCAATGAATTTTAAAAATCCCTACTACTTTCTGGCCATCTGTATTACAAGAACTGCTCTTCCAGATTAGAAGTAGAGAACTGATCTTCAAAGCTGAAAGTACTACTTTCTAACCCTATCTGCTCGCCTTAGAACTGCTTTGTAAACACTGCTTTCCTGCATTTGCAGAGACAGTCTGCAAATCAACACCCAGTGGATTTCCTACTCATTTTCTGCTTTGTTTAACCTACATCTAAGGGCATTACAGCTTAATAAGAACAGTGCACTGATTCTACAGTAGCTAGAAAGTATGGCCAAATCTAATTACATCAAGATAAAAAAAAAAAAAGAGAATGAATAATAAGCTCAAGTCCATCTTGCGATCAGCATAGACAGTCCATCAGCAGTTAGTTGGTGCCATCACCTGGTTGTACATGGTAATGAGCTCCAGCAGGCTGAGCAGTTAAGACTCATTTAAAATGATACTACTATGACAGTACTTGCTTTGAATGGTACATTTGAAAGACTGACTTCATTCAACAATGCGATAGAAGACAAAGAGTTGCTTTTCAAAGTAATTTCCAATGCTGTCTGACATCTGATCTTTGCAGAAAGCCATCAGACCTGGACTAACAGGTCCCTGTATAACATCTAGAGAGCTTGCTAATCTGGCAGGTATTTTAGCTTTCAAAATGTAAGAGAACTAGAAAAAAAAGGGTCTCTTCTAGCCAAAGCGGTTTCTCATTAGATAGAAGCAGGGGATATTTGCAGTTCTCTATTGAATATTAATTGTCCTAGCAGTAAAGATACTCAGAAATACTCAAATAAACTAAACTCAGAAATAAAAATACTCAGAAAGAAACCCCAGTATTTTATGAGAACAAGACAGGCATGGGACAATACCCTAGTCAAGAACTGTGTTATTTCTGGACCGGATTATATATGTTATCTAGCATATTACAAATTGCCTAGTTTTTCATTATTTAGTTTAACACTCTCCTACACAACTTAAGTACCGGCCAGTAAAACTAATATTACTCTTAAATACAGTTATGGTTTCAACTCAGCAGTACTGCAGAAACAGCCCCATTTAAAAACTTGTTTTATATGTCATCACGGCATTCTAAGAGGCAACTGAGAGAAGGAACTGCAAAAAAGCTATTTAAAGGAATTAAGTATTAGACTCTGTTTTGAGATATATATATATATATATAAGGTTTTCATTCAGTTGCTTTCTTTATTACAGGGTGTACATTACTGATTTAGAAAGATGCAAGGTTGTATTTCATTTTAAATATAGAAGAAAGAGTTTTGAATCAATCTATTTCAATGTTCTCAAAGAAAAAAGTCTACAGAAAACAGCATGAAACGTGCAAATGCTACATATTAGAAATATAGATAGTGTTATTTTTGAGGTCACACCAAAAAAAGGCATAATTATATACTAGCAAAAGATGAGCTACAGAGTAGTGTTCAAACAGCACAGGGTTTATTTCAGAAAATCTGTTCCCTAAATATTGTTCATGCACCTGTATTAACAGGATCCAAAAGCTTATCAGTTCCACATGATTAAGCCCACAAGAAAGCCAAGGATTGGCTACTAAAAGCTTCAGAGTCTCTATAAAGCAGAAATACCACCCATTACAAATACATTAAAAGCACAGCAGACTTACAGTGTCCCACATGACTATGTTGACATCAGTACTGAAGGAATTATTGATATGCTGTGTAATATAAAGATTGACGAAATCACAGAAGTGATGGTACATATTAACACCTGAGAAAGAAAGAATTGTTAGCAACATTACTCACTCCACTTTTTATTGGTTCATGCATTTTTTCCTTAGTAGTATCCTGCGGTTTATATTAGCTTTCCCCTGCTTCTGACTGAATGCTTCTTATGCACGCTAAAAAGCAAACTTTTAAAGGGAAGGAATCCAGGTAAGAAATCTGAAGTACAATGTGTTTTTAAAAAGTTCAGAGAAATCAGAGAAGCAGCCAAAAGACAGTATAAGAAAAAGATAAGTTTCAAGTGTTATTTCTCATTACAGTCTGCAGCTGCTTCCTGAAGTATATGAAAGCAAGTACTGCTTTAACAATAGCCAGTTAGACATACAGGAAACGTTAAAAACAGGCCTTCGGCGCTGATCTTAGTTCTGCTTTATTAGGATTAAGGGAAGCTCTGTCTGCAGGACTACAAGACAGAACTCGTACTTGCACACGAGCCAAAGCCCAAGTAATTCCTCAGGTTTTTTCTCAGAGCATTCTTGTTCAATCTTGGTTTAAGCTAATACTGTAAGACCATGGCGCATAAAAAACTACCATGAAACAAAGGAGGTAACATAGTCCAGCTTCCTTGCTAGTGAAGACCAGATCCCAGTTTTGGAACTATGTGCACACAGCCCTTGCTTCTAAGCTTCCGACCAAAAAGAGCTGCCATGATAGGAACTAGCTGCCGGGCTTCATATAATGCTCAAATCGCAATTTTCCTCCACCTCCCCTAAAACAAAGGAGCTAGACAAAATCACCTCCTGAGCCACAGCTAGACCACCCTCTCAAAGGTACGAACTGACAGCAAAGCAACTCTTCCATGGTAACTGTTCAGGGGCCTGCAACAACTTTGCTTAAAATACATGATACTGGTCTGCAAGGGAAGAGGGGTAATTCAGTTTACAGTTGCAGTGTGTCACAGGGTCAGAACACAGCAGACGACTATCCAGTTGAAACCACAGCTTACCCCACAGTAGCTTGTTTGAATGTCTACATCCTGAACACCCTCTTTCATTAACATGTCTGTAAAAGATGCTGCATGCACAAATAGCTTGGTGAACTTCAAAAGTGTCAGATACCACTGGCTGATTCCTAAATATGCTTGAGTGCTGCCTCTCTTTGAATACCACTTCCTCTTCCATATCATTCAACATACATAGAATCCTCAGTTACTGAACACATACTACAAGACATATACACTCATACCTTGCATTTCATGGCATGAAACTTGTCATCCAGAAACAAACAAAATCAAAATCTCTCTGTACGGAAGAGTCTTTGGCATAAAGTCAAAGACTGTCAAAACACAGTCAAGAGAATGACTGTGCAAGACAAGTGGCAGGATATTTTTCTGGTTTTTAATCATGTGTGAGAAAACTAAGATTTGTAAGATTTTTAAATTTAAGTTTCTGAGTTCATCAATGGAACTACAGAAAAAAAGGAATTAAAAAGTCACATCATTTTTCAAAAATAAAAATATATTACAAGTGAACTTGACAATCACAAAGGCATAATGTAGATGGGTAAGTTGGATACGAGCTTTTTTAACTGCAGTATTGCAGGATAAAAAAACTAAATTAAAGATACCGATTACCTGCATCTAATTTCATGAAGTATGTTGGCTTTTCAATAACAATGTCACACTTCTCATCTTCTAGGGGCCTGAAGTTCAATGCAGTAAATGTTTGGAGTTCTGCAAACCTACAAAGATTCAATCATACAGAACATGCTTTGTCATTAACACGCTTAAACAAATGTACTTCATACATCTAAGATTTAGTAACTGTTCATTCTGTCCATTTGATTTAACAGGACTGCTGAAAACTGATAGACTCTGACAATTAAAATGATTTGAAATTGTAATGGAAGGTTCTTCAGGTTATGAGCTTCAAGAGGTTAAACACCGCCTTTGATCTCAGGAGTGAACAGCATCTTTGATCTACAAATCAAGGCAGCAGAGATGTAACAAAGAGCCTTAGAGCCCAGATCTGTGGGTCTGTCCAACTTGATCTGCATTGTCGAAGACACTTCAGCAAGATCTCATGCTTTGGTCAGAATAAAGAATGTAGATGCAGTATTTATTATTCCTGGATCTAAACAAGGATGAGCAGTTGAGATGACAACAGCAGGTAGAGAAGAAAAGTCTTTTCCTCCTCTTAATTGAAACTGACCATAATGAAAAATGAGGGGGGAAAAAAAAAAAAAAAGAAAATATGAGAAAAGCATAAAAGTGAATTCTTACTGGACCTTGATGGTTCCAATTCCTTCATGTTTCATCAATTGACTGGCAATGCAGCTTTGAAGTGCTAACACGCAACCCACGATACTTAATCAGCTACCACAAAGCACCCTCTGCACTTCCTACTCAGCCTGCCAAACACAGGCTCCCTGGGAACACCGTATGAATATACATCCAGATCAGGCATTGCACTGGCCTCAACATCACCAAGGACTATGTGAACTAAGACACAAGTGCAAACTTCAAGGCATTTCACAACAAAACAATTGTCTCCTATAGGCAAATTAGGCATGGAAATAGCATCTTGTCCAGAAAACATCTGAAGGTTCGAACTTCAAATTACAAGACATTTCCAGATCTTTTGCTGCTGCAAATTAGGCAGGACACAATTACACATCGTATAGTTTAGAATATTCTGCATAGATGTAATTACCAGAGATATCTAATATGAACTCCCAAATTGAACTTGGGAAGGAGCAACTATTTCCTCAGTATGAAATCCCCTACACACAGCTGCTAATGCCAAGGAAAAAAACAAAAAAGAATTTGTAAGCAAACTTAGAAGCAGCCTTGACAAGTGATTCTTACCAAGATTGGAGAGGGCTCTTGCGTTGACCTTCAGCCAAAAATGCTTGAACGTCGAGGGTGCAATGACCTCCAATTTCTCCCTTCTGGAAAAAGTCTTCTTTGAATCTAATGCAAATTAGTAAAAGTCTATCAGCTTTTGTGCAACAGTGCTACAAGTGCTCTGCAATCTCGATTACATACTGAAGCCAGTGTTAGTTAGTCTCAATTCAGTAACAAAATTCATAAATATTTAAAACCTGAGTGTCTTCTTCAGCATAAATCAAGCGTTTGCCACAGTTCCCAAAAAGATAGTGGTGTCCTTGGAGTTCTACACATCAATTTAGAAAACAGCACTAAACCTCCCAGAATGTTATTAGGAATCATTTTCACACACACAAATGAGTAATTTAATTAGATTTTGCTACATGACTACTTACAGGAGCATCATTAGTTGGGTTTTTTGTTTGACTGTTTTTAGTAACAATTTCTCACTGAAATTCACCTCAGATTTCACAACCCAGTTAGTAACCCAAGAATTTTATTCAACATATGAAGAGTGAGGTGCAAGAATAGGTTTCATAAAGACAAATTGCCAACTAAAAGCTCTGTCTAAATTAGTTTTTAGGATAGGCCGAAAAGATGACAAAACCTTCTCTGAAGGGTATCAGCATCACAGTCATGAACCAGCTTTTTTCAAGTCATGTGCCCAAGACACTGACTTCAAAGACAAGGTAGAAGGAAAAATGGGTGATGCCAGCACCAGTGGCATGATTTTTCTAAACAGTTTTCCAATATGTAGCATTTTAATTTGAGATGTGGGAGATCCAGGTTCAGATCTCTCGGGAGTCTCACCATATCTAAAAATGCAATTCCTGACTCTGGTAGAAAGGCACCTAGCATAGGAAAGGTCTTCTAAGTACCTCATACGAAAACAACTCTACTTTGCACATCACCTGATCAAGAAAGGATGTGACTGAAGAGCACAGAAAAGTCTTCCTCTCTTCCATCAGAAGGGAGGATTTCAACCACCCATCACCATTCCATAAAACTGAGAGTTTAGGTTTTTAAATAACCTGCACTGCTGACAGCAGCAGCAGGCAGCAATCAAGAGGTGTAGATCTCAGCAGGACTTCAGCAACAAGTCTCTGATCAGCAGTAAAGCCCATGGCAACAAGCACACCAGCTTTGTTAAATTCTGAAGTCCTTTTCCCCGCCATCCCAGTCTTACTATAACACAAGCAAATTGGAGACCTGTCGTGGTTTCTCTTCACAGTTCGTAAATCAATGTACAAGTTTGTTGCTCTGCAATGCTGAAGGTACTTAGAACAGGTCAGAGATGAATCTCCCTGTTAAGGAAAGAACAAGTAGGATTTCGTCAATTACAAAAATTATATTTAAAAACAAGTGAGAAGTATCATATCTATCTGAAATACCTACTGTGGCTGCAGGCTTACAATGGGTTTTCATTTCACTGAGCCTCTCACGAATGTAACCAAAGTCAGCTTGTTTCCAGAATATCTGCTGGGCTGTCTCAATGTCATTTGCCCTGATGTATGAAGGGGGGGGAATATAAAAAAAAAAAAAAAAAAAATATATCAAGGTCCATTGCTCAATTCTAGTTAACAACTTTACCAGATAACATTTTTTCCACTGAAAGTGGAAATGAAGTGCCAGCCAGTTACTTTATTGACATACAAAGATGCAAAACAGGAAGCAATTTATCAGCCGTGTGTAAGTGAAAACATCAATGACAATTTAAAGCTATTCTCCCATAAAGGGGTATAAATTTTTTTTAACATTTTTTTCCTCTGTTTTTAAAGCTAAGAAAGGAAATCCAGAGTTATTTTAGGAATCTAAATTCAAGGCTAAATCAGAATAATGAAAACATTGTGGCAGGAAGCATTTCAAACAGTATTTTCTTCCTTAAAAAGTTAAATTTTTAAAATCATGTTGAAAGACATACGTTATGTATAAATACACCCTTATATATACACACATATCACAAAGAATCATCATTTAAACTCTAAATATCACAATAATGTTAATTTCACAGCTAATATGAAAGTGAGCACTATAGTCTTTTTTAAACATACTGTACTTTATACTTTTTAAATGAAACTTACCATCCAGTTTCAACATAATCACACACTGGGTAACTGAACCTGTAATCTGATTTGCAAGATTTCTCATAACCCCAGCAGGATTTTAGTTTCTTCAAGTATTTCTGTAACACAGAATAACTGAATCAGGGTACGTGACAGCAAAATGGGAAATGACTTAAGTTAGTTGCTAGCTTATAAACTACCTCTTGCTAATAAATCTTGCATAAAAGGCTTTGAGTTTGGTCCATTTTCAAATGGAGTTTCAGAAAGAACACCCACATTCTGTACACACAACAGAGGCTCCAAGGAGGACACACATGCACAGCAGCATTATACTTGTCTTTAATATGTCTGCTCCAGGACAATCACTTTTCCTGACCCAATAAGAAGGATTCCAAAATTTTCACATCACTGATATAGATAACAAGTCTAAGCTCACACAGAGCACAGCGCTCCAAGCTCCGGGCTGAGTGTACCACTGCTCCCCAGGCAAATCGAGAAACGTCGGCTTCTGCAGTGTTATAGAAAGCCAGAGAAAGGGGAGCACAGCTCCCACTCCCAGCTCCATAAAGCAGCTCCAGCCTGAGAGACACTAGAGTTGCTCCTGAAGCCACACACAGCCAGAATCCTCGAGTTCACAGTCCCTGCTTCAGGGGAATGAATTATGTGCAACCACAGGATAAGATTAAATCAACGTTTCATTTATTTGCCTATACTCTTGGCACTTCGGCAAAAGTACTACAACATGCTAAAAATCACAGGCCTAGAAATTAATAAATGTACATAGTTCAAACACCTTTCACATGCGCAAGAGTCATTCAGATTAAGATCATCATTTCAGCTCTGTAACAATTAAAACAGGGGGGATAAAAATCTTGCAAAACAGTACATTAAAAATCCAGTCTTGTGACAGCATCAGATTCAGGAAGAGCCCTGCACAACTATTTCAAAAGCAACAATTCCAATTCCCAGTGGAACGGACTAACTGGCAAGGAGGCCAATTCGTCACCATCTTTAACAGCTACGACTTCAAGAACAAACCACCCCAACATTATATTTGAACAAACAAAAAAAGCAAACCTACTTTATACGGGCAATGAGAGTCCTGCTTACAGATGCCAGCAATATGCTGATTATTGTGCAGAAAGTATGGTATATGCTCATCTGGCAAGTTGATAGCTTTGTAGTTATATAATGGCTCTTCTTGAATGTTTTTGAATTCAGTAAGGTTTTCAGCTTGGGAATTAGCCAGAATTTCTTGCAGTAGCAATCCAAACGCAAGCAACATGAACATGGCAACCTATGAGTTCTGTACTTATGAAAAAAACAAACAAAAAAAAAACCAAAAAAACAAAGACACTTAACGTATCTGCAGCATAACACATTTGAAGCATACAAGACAATATTGAGCCAAAGTCAGTTACATACTCAAAGAATTTGCACTTGTATTTCTGGGGTGGTTTCTTTTTCCTATGAAAAGTAAACTTTCACTAAGAGACTAGTCTGTACAACCTCAGGATTATCTTTGAATCATTAGTCATTGGGGGTTATTATGCACTACCAACTCACAGTCAAACTAAAATGGGTGTGTTTACTTTAGCTAAATCCCAAGGGATCCTGAGAGTTCAAATGTGGAAACTAAGTATAGAGCATATAATATCCAGTCAGCAGGATTTTTTTTTGAGAACTATTCGAGAGGGAAGGGTGAGAAGAGGAGGAATTTCAGTTTAAAAATAAGTATAAAAATAATACATTCTCCACTTTGGAAGAAACTAATCTTTAGCTGAGGGAAAACTATACAGTCACAAATAAATGGTCAAACTTAAGTCTGTTTCAAGATGCTTGTTTTTAGTAGTTAACATCATGTTGAAGAAACTTTGAATACTTCATTATATACTTAAAATTAAATACAGGCCCACACATATCTGTATACTCTAAAGCAAACTCAATACCTTTCTGGTAATACAACCTTTTCCTCAAACACCCCCGCTTTGAACCATTAAACTTCCTGAGAAAAAAATGGCTGGCCTGTACCTAAAAAAACCTTTTTCGGCATTATAATTTGCCAAAATTTGCACGCTTGCTTGCAACTGAAGCCGTTAGCAATATTCCTACAATACAAGAAGTTTTACCTGTTTGGTTTGAGGAGAACTGCTTCAGATTTCCCAAGTACGGAAACCTAGTGGTTGGGGGAGAGGAAAACTGAGTTAAACACGTCCTGCAAAAGGAGGCTTCCTCAGAACACAGTCCTGCTCCTTGAGAAACATTCACAGCAGTGACAGCAACCTTGCAACAGCCCAGGAGCGTTTCTGTCCCGTCTGGGTACTCGGATCCCTGCAAGAACGCGCTCCCCTTTCCCTGTGGCACGCACTCCGTGGCGTGGGGGCGATCTCGGGAGGATCACACCGCACTCCATCCCCAGCTCAAACCTCACACTGCTCCCCAAAACGGTGCTGCCCCTTATTCGTGCCCTGGGCCCTGACTGAGGATCAGTCACTTCGGGAAGGCCCCCGACGCCCAGTGTCAGGCCCGTGCTAGTGCCAAGTCCATACTGGACCCAGCCTCCGGCCCACGCTAGACCTGG